>NC_034186.2:15681041-15981041 GCF_002021735.2 Oncorhynchus kisutch | reverse complement strand
AGTGTCGTCCAACACATGGGTCTCACTGCCGCCTCATATGACATGTCTTGAAATATGCGGACAGACGGATTAACAACTTTCATTACTCAGGCCATCATTTTTGAACTTCATAGCATTCCCAGAAGGCATGGATTATTGACTAATTGTTAGTCTTACTTAAGACATGACTCTCCGTTTTGCTGTAGAATTTATTAATAATGAATGATTATTAATTATTTGTCTCTTGTATAATAAATTCTATCCATGGGATTAAGCGTACATTTTTGTTAGCTGTAATTTTGTTTGCTATGCTCCCTCCAACTTGTGCCAATATCAGTTATTTTTAAGTCTTGGTTCAAATAGTTCATATTTGAACCAAGAGGTTGTCAGTTGGATAGGTTCTCTGCAAGGTTTTGTATATCTTACCTATCATATGAGTATCATTTTTTGACTCAAATAGAATTTTGAGATTGCTCTGATGTCCAAAAGATTTCAAATCAAAACTTTTAATTAGCATATATTTTAAAATATCTACATTGGTCTTTTTAATTCTGTCATGGAACTTAATATATTTCCTAAAACCAATTATTTTACGGTTCCTATGCTTTTAGTTTTCCAAATTATCGGTGTATTCTGAAACGCTATCCAAGGATTGTTCCATAGGGTTGTGTTTTGGGAGTGATATTGGTTCTTGCAGAATCCGTTTAATTGTTCTTAACTATGTTCTTAACTATGAAGTTGTTAATGTTCTTCCATATTGTTATGGTGTTCTTAACTATGAAGTTGTTAATGTTCTTCCATATTGTTATGAGGTTCTTAACTATGAAGTTGTTAATGTTCTTCCATATTGTTATGGTGTTCTTAACTATGAAGTTGTTAATGTTCTTCCATATTGTTATGGTGTTCTTAACTATGAAGTTGTTAATGTTCTTCCATATTGTTATGAGGTTCTTAACTATGGAGTTGTTAATGTTCTTCCATATTGTTATGGTGTTCTTAACTATGAAGTTGTTAATGTTCTTCCATATTGTTATGAGGTTCTTAACTATGGAGTTGTTAATGTTCTTCCATATTGTTATGGTGTTCTTAACTATGAAGTTGTTAATGTTCTTCCATATTGTTATGAGGTTCTTAACTATGAAGTTGTTAATGTTCTTAGCTTAATCTTTTGAAAACAAACACGTAAAAAGATTCTGAGGATGAGCATGTGCATCTTCAATAGGTACCCATTGTTCCTCTTTAGTGCATTTAATTATATGTCTGTAGTAAAAGCCTTGGGTGGCAAGTTGATACAATTACAAGTCTGGATGTTTTAAATTAACCTCAGACTTAGGAAGACGTAAAACTTTCCATTTTATTCCATGAGTTTTATTTGCCCATATAAAGTCTGTTATGGAAGAGTGTACTTTTTAAAAGAATGTCTTCAGTGGGGTAATTGTGTTACGGAGTGTAAAAAGAAAGAAAAGAAAGGTAGCAGGCTACTCCACAGAGTTAAAATGAAGAGGGCTGTAGTTCTGGAATGTCCCCGAAGCTGTGCCAAGCACTGGGAGATTCCCACATCCTAAAAATATTCCCAAAACTCTGCAGAGCCAGGAACACTTCCCATCTTTCCTGTCTTTTGTTGCTTTGCTCTAACTTTTCCATAGCAAAGAAAGATTAACGCTAATACTTTGGAAATCCATATTTGAACCCTAACACCTTGGAAATCCATATTTGAACCCTAATACCTTGGAAATCCATATTTGAACCCTAACACCTTGGAAATCCATATTTGAACCCTAATACCTTGGAAATCCATATTTGAACCCTAACACCTTGGAAATCCATATTTGAACCCTAATACCTTGGAAATCCATATTTGAACCCTAACACCTTGGAAATCCATATTTGAACCCTAACACCTTGGAAATCCATATTTGAACCCTAATACCTTGGAAATCCATATTTGAACCCTAACACCTTGGAAATCCATATTTGAACCCTAATACATTGAAAACCCTTATTTGAACCCTAATACCTTAAAAACCCTTATTTGAAATCCCTTCTAACTTAAAGGCAGGAAGTCACAGCACAGTAGCGGATTCTGAAAGCAACATCGGTAGAAACCAAGACTCAATAAATAAGTGACTGTTAATGACTGTTAATGTTAGAAATGTTAATACGGGTCTAAAGTGAATAGCAAAAAGACATAACAGACATTACATCTCAAAATGGGATGTTTTGAGTGTTTCACTTTACTCTCATCTACCGGCCAAGGATTTGGCAGCAGAACATGGTTGAATCAACTTGACAAAATGTAATAACCAGAAAGACGCAAGGCCATGTGAAATATATACTTTAATATGACCATACATTTCTCAAGATCAGTTCAAAGTATTATTCTATTTAGGGATGCTTTCATCATAGCTTTCTGTTTCCAAGACAGACATACAAACAGGACAGAGATTAAACAAAACAACTATTACAGAAACACGCTGACCGTATGACACTTACTGTACACGCAAACAACGATGTGCACGTGCTCAGACACAATGTGGACATGTGACACACTGATTAAGAGGGAAGGAGGGAGGGGGTTAGAGAAAGAGTGAAGAGGGAGGAATGCATTGATAGATACAGTGCTAGGCCAGCCCCAGAGGAGAGGAAACAGGGCCAGGCCAGGCCCGGAGGAGAGGAAACAGGGCCAGGCCAGGCCCGGTGGAGAGGAAACAGGCCCAGGCCAGGCCCGGAGGAGAGGAAACAGGGCCAGGCCAGGCCCGGAGGAGAGGAAACAGGGCCAGGCCAGGCCCGGAGGAGAGGAAACAGGGCCAGGCCAGGCCCGGAGGAGAGGAACCAGGGTCAGACCCGGAGGAGAGGAACAAGGGCCAGATCCGGAGAAGAGGAACAAGGGCCAGATCCGGAGGAGAGGAACAAGGGCCAGATCCGGAGGAGAGGAACAAGGGCCAGATCCGGAGGAGAGGAACAAGGGCCAGATCCGGAGGAGAGGAACAAGGGCCAGATCCGGAGGAGAGGAACAAGGGCCAGATCCGGAGGAGAGGAACAAGGGCCAGATCCGGAGGAGAGGAACAAGGGCCAGATCCGGAGGAGAGGAACAAGAGCCAGGCTAGAACCAGAAAAACATCCTTATATAATGAAAGATTCACTGGATAGTTTCCCATCACCATAGGAAACTACTGCACTGCAATCGCCTTAGGGACTAGCTAGCTGAATGATTTTCCTTTCTTTTAGTCTTTCAATTAAATGTTCTTTTGAACCTGGTTGTTAGTCTGTGTCAGCAGCTGTCAAAGGGATGACAAAAAAGTGGGATAGGAACAAATAGAAAAGAATCTCCATGTACACATAAATATGATACGATAACCTCAGGTGGGAAATATACTTGTTTAAGTCAGTAATAAAGCTTTTGACCATGCAACAATGTTCATCAGTACCTTTTAAACACAACTATGAACTCAGATTAGACCAACCGGCGACAAAACAGATGCCAAATATGTACAAAAAAATATAACAAAAATAACAATATCTCTCTTTCTGCAAGAATGTATTTCTATGTCATATATATTACAGCTTAAGTTGTACCATTAGTCCAGCACGTTTAAGATGTGTACAGGTAGCTTAAGTGGGAGGAAACAAAGCAACAGACGGGTTAGGTGACAACGTCACGAAAACCATGCACGCAGTTCAATGGGGCAGAAGGCCGTGTGTTGTGGTCCTGGATGGACAGATAGCTAGCAACAATGACAAGAATCTGCCATGTGGGGAATTGTAGGTGGCTCGTTTCAGCTTGTTTTATCTTGTTCTTGATACCATGTCTTGTTTTGACTGATGTCACATCTATGCTAATATGGCGAATATTCTCTAGCTAGCTAACCAACTGTAACAATGTATTTGAGAGACAAGTGCTCATTGTGCAAATGTATTTGTTTTCAATGAACATTAGAAACAAAATATAGTTGACATGTTATCAACAGTCTAAGCCAACCCCATCTGTTTAACCCCATAGTTGCACATGTGTTGGTTTTGTTGCTAAACAACCAATCCGTCTATATAGTCTATCATGGGTCAACACTACAAGGTTATGGTGAGCATTTAAATATGCCTGTATGGAAATATATATATAAGCTGTAAAAAATAATATATATATATACTCCAAATACATTTATATATACATAAATATGTTAAATACTGATCATTCTGAATCCCTGGATTTCTGAAAACTTGCTTTTATCTATTTAGGTAGTGGACTCACATGTCGTACTAGCCAGAACCCTCTCCACACAGTAACTGTTTCTATGAAACACGTGAACTGCTGTTCTGCAGTCAGTATGTACCATACGTAAGTTTCCCATATTTGACTTTTTCCTCTTTAAACCCGCAGGTGATCACTGTCTGTCTAGATCATGGGTCTGAAACTCATTCCATGGAGGGCCTAGTGTCTGCAGGTTTTTTGGTTTTTCCATTTCAATTAGGCCCTAGACAACCAGGTGTAGGGAGTTCCTTACTAATTAATTACCTTAATTAATCAATTAAGCGCAAGGGAGGAGCGAAAACCCGCAGACCCTGGGCCCTCCGTGGAATGAGTTTGGTACGTGTGGTCTTGATCAGGGGTTCTGGGGAACCCCTGGGTGCACATTAAGACCAAACCCTGGTCGAGATCATGTGGGAGGTTGGGGAAGAAGGGCTAAAAGAAAACCAGATATTAATGGTTTTCACCCATGTCATATTCACTTATTCATTTTTCAAATACATGACATCACTTTAGTTATTTTTTCTATCTCTCTTTGTTGCTACAGATTAGCTGCTCTGTTCTAGCAGGTAGAGAGAAACACTCATCACCCATTATCTCCTTGTTTATGTGTTTCTTCATGGTATTGAAGCAGGTATGTATGTATGTGACTGTATGATACGTTTGTACTCGTACCTGAGGAGGAGGAGGGTTCAGAGGTCTAGCCCCCTCCCTGGTTCTCCTCCCAGTCCATAGCCAGCTATACTGCATGTACCAGATACCTAAATGACTTGTACTATACACTAAAGCCTGCCTCATAAGTGCATTGCTGTACGTCATAATGTTTCGTACCTCAATAGAAAAGCTGTCCCCTGCCTTAAAGTCCCACCTTCACACAATTAAGGCACCGTTTACACCCCTGGGGGTCAATGGGTTCTTCTAATAAGAAGAGAAGCAACAACAACAACAACAACAACAACAACCGGATAAGAACAACAGAACATGAGCGACATGTAAAAACAAGTCATCAAAAGCAAAACATTAATGAAACATCTAATAATGTCTTGTGGGTAGGTGCTAAATCAAGTGTCCAGCCAATCACGCACCAGAGTTCTAAACACCAGAGTTCTGCAGGGGCGCACGACACGGGTGCACGTGCCACTGAGTCGTCTTTATTAAAGGTCACCACGGCAACCCTGGAGCCAAATTCCTGAACCCCAACAACTCTCCAGTCTCGAAGCCCTTAGAATTAGCTAAGCCTTTTCCATCTTCGGGGGCCGTGTGTTTGAGTCAGTAGCCTGTTGGGCTGTGTGTGTTGAGTCAGTAGTCTTTTGGGCTGTGTGTTTGAGTCACTAGTCTGTTGGGCTGTGTGTTGAGTCAGTAGTCTGTTGGGCTGTGTGTTTGAGTCAGTAGTCTGTTGGGCTGTGTGTTGAGTCAGTAGTCTGTTGGGCTGTGTGTTGAGTCAGTAGTCTGTTGGGCTGTGTGTTGAGTCAGTAGCCTGTTGGGCTGTGTGTTGCGTCAGTAGTCTGTTGGGCTGTGTGTTTGAGTCAGTAGCCTGTTGGGCTATGTGTTGAGTCAGTAGCCTGTTGGGCTATGTGTTGAGTCAGTAGCCTGTTGGGCTATGTGTTGAGTCAGTAGTCTGTTGGGCTGTGTGTTGAGTCAGTAGTCTGTTGGGCTATGTGTTGAGTCAGTAGTCTGTTGGGCTATGTGTTGAGTCAGTAGTCTGTTGGGCTATGTGTTGAGTCAGTAGTCTGTTGGGCTGTGTGTTGAGTCAGTAGTCTGTTGGGCTATGTGTTGAGTCAGTAGTCTGTTGGGCTGTGTGTTTGAGTCAGTAGTCTGTTGGGCTGTGTGTTGAGTCAGTAGTCTGTTGGGCTGTGTGTTTGAGTCAGTAGCCTGTTGGGCTGTGTGTTGAGTCAGTAGCCTGTTGGGCTGTGTGTTGAGTCAGTAGCCTGTTGGGCTGTGTGTTTGAGTCAGTAGTCTGTTGGGCTGTGTGTTTGAGTCAGTAGCCTGTTAGGCTGTGTGTTGAGTCAGTAGCCTGTTGGGCTGTGTGTTGAGTCAGTAGCCTGTTGGGCTGTGTGTTTGAGTCAGTAGCCTGTTGGGCTGTGTGTTTGAGTCAGTAGCCTGTTAGGCTGAATGTGTGTTGTGTTAGTAGCTAACTTTGAGATTGTTCTTGTTGAGCTCTCTCTCCAGGTTGCCTATGAGCGTGTCGATGCTCTCCTGCAGGTCTCGCAGGTTGACCCTGTTGCTGAGAACGGGGCTGATGTCCTGGATCTTCATGTAAGCCTGGTATGTGTGCTCTTTGGGGTTGTGGAGGGGCAGGATGCGCTCATCCTCATCATCACACACCCTATCGTCTGATGGCTGACCGTCACTGGAGACATCGCTCTCCTCCACTCTCTCCTCTTCTGCTTCTCTCTCCTCTTCCTCCTTCTCTACAGGTCCCTCCATCACCTCCTGGAGTAGTGGGGGTTCCTGTTTTGCTGTAGGTGGCTCTGCCTGTCCTTCCTCCTGTCCACTGTCCAGTAATCCTTCCTGTCTCAGCTCCTCTCCCCCTTCCTTCCCCCTGTCCTCTCCTTCCTGTCCCTCCTCAGTGACCTCCATATCCTCAGAAGGAACATCATCATAGTCATTTTCCTCCTGAGCCAGAGGAGGGGGGAGGTAGCGCTCTCCACAGCGACTCCAGTCACCGGCGTAACGGTTGCTAGGGCTGTCCAGTCGGCCCGGCCTAGGTCGCAGCACCCCGGCCATCTCTGCATCACTCAAGTTCAGCACCTGGGGACGCTCCTTCCTCCGACGCAGGGGTGGAGCGGCAGGCTGGTCGGCTGGGCCGGGGTGCTCCAGGATGGGGGATGAGGTCTTTCCATGTGGGTCCACCACTATAAGGAGAGATGGAAAGACAGGAGAGAGAAAGAAAGAGTTAGTTAAAGAGTAAACAGGAAGTTATTCAGTCAGTGCCATAGTCCTAGCTCTGTTAACTCCTGGTGTATGGCACAAGCTCTTCAAGCACTGTTGGTGCAAGCCAATTAAAAAATATTATAATTTTCATTCAAGCACACTGTATACACAAGGTCCTCCTGGAGTACAGCCATGGTCTAAAGGTGGTAGTTTAGACATTAACCCATGCCATGCTGCATAGAAATATGCCAAAGCCACTCCAACACACTCTACTACTTCACTTCTACAGCTGTACATTTTACAGAGTCTTCAAATGTCTGTGAACTAACCTAACACACGTTCCTTCTGTGGGGTGAAGAAGGGGTAGGAGGGAATCACATGATATGAGCATGTCTGAGCTAGGAAGATCAACAGAACACTGAGCACGCCAACACTCCAACCACCACAGCCCAGTTACCTGTCTGTCTCTCTGTGTTCCTACTACATGGTGTCCCCCACACCTTTACATACCTCCTACAGTCAGTGGCGGAATAAAACAAAACAAACCAAACACATTTCAGAGGTAAAACTGATATGTCCACTCACTGCAACAAAAAGCAACCAGTCAAGCAGCCAGTTGACATGAAAGACCTTGAAACCTTGACCTTGACTTTACTGTTACAGCTATTTCATGCTGAAGAAGGTAGAAAGTAAAGTACACAAGCCCCACAGCGGAACAGCAAAGCCAACAGCTGATTTTGATATCATACTGTATGAATGCTTTCAATGAGTACCACCATAACGCCGGCGCGGTGTGCCGGGTATTTCGACAAAAACGTCTGTAGAGTCCGGATGGACTCCCACCAACACGTAACATGTTTTGCTCTATGACTTCACAAGCTACACAAGAGTTGGTTAGAAGGTATGGGATTCTTCTACATTCTTCTACATAGGAAATCCCAGGACGAAGTGTCTATAATACTGTAATAAGCTCACATAGTTGCTGTCTCAAATTCCAAACTGTTGTCACTGTCATTTCCCAGTGAGCAAACAATTTCTGTACTTACATTCGTATAAATTCATTTTTTATCAGATTTATGCTTTGGTGGACCTTCTTTTTTGTATTGACATTTGTCAATAAATCATGAATGCATTTGTTTATATCAAATTGATTTGTGATCTACTTGTAGCCCTGGTTGTCCTGAAAATAAAATGTTAAAACACTTCATTGTGAGGCTCAATATATATATTTTTTTAACCTTTATTTTACTAGGCAAGTCAGTTAAGAACAAATTCTTATTTTCAATGACGGCCTAGGAACAGTGGGTTAACTGCCTGTTTAAGGGCAGAACGACAGATTTTGTACCTTGTCAGCTCGGGGATTTGAACTTGCAACCTTTCGGTTACTAGTCCAATGCTCTAACCACTAGGCAGTCACAGTGTGTGGTGATGAGTGTATGAGGGCTGGACATACAGATAAATTAAAGTCAGATAAATGAAATGACGATTTTTCCCAGCATATCGTGACTGAGAGGGATGAGAAATTGTTGATGAACAGATGATGACTGCTACAGAGTGTAGTAGATGAACAGATGATAACTGTTACAGAGTGTAGTAGATGAACAGATGATGACTGTTACAGCGTGTAGTAGATAAACAGATGATGACTGTTACAGAGTGTAGTAGATGAACAGATGATAACTGTTACAGAGTGTAGTAGATAAACAGATGATAACTGCTATAGAGTGTAGTAGATAAACAGATGATGACTGTGTTACAGCGTGTAGTAGATGAACAGATGATAACTGTTACAGAGTGTAGTAGATGAACAGATGATGACTGTTACAGAGTGTAGTAGATGAACAGATGATGACTGTTACAGAGTGTAGTAGATGAACAGATGATAACTGTTACAGAGTGTAGTAGATGAACAGATGATGACTGTTACAGCATGTAGTAGATAAACAGATGATGACTGTTACAGCGTGTAGTAGATAAACAGATGATAACTGCTACAGAGTGTAGTAGATGAACAGATGATAACTGTTACAGAGTGTAGTAGATGAACAGATGATAACTGTTACAGAGTGTAGTAGATGAACAGATGATGACTGTTACAGCGTGTAGTAGATGAACAGATGATAACTGTTACAGCGTGTAGTAGATGAACAGATGATAACTGTTACAGCGTGTAGTAGATGAACAGATGATGACTGTGTTACAGCATGTAGTAGATGAACAGATGATGACTGTGTTACAGCGTGTAGTAGATGAACAGATGATGACTGTTACAGAGTGTAGTAGATGAACAGATGATAACTGTTACAGCGTGTAGTAGATGAACAGATGATGACTGTGTTACAGCGTGTAGTAGATGAACAGATGATGACTGTGTTACAGCGTGTAGTAGATGAACAGATGATAACTGTTACAGCGTGTAGTAGATGAACAGATGATGACTGTGTTACAGCGTGTAGTAGATGAACAGATGATGACTGTGTTACAGCATGTAGTAGATAAACAGATGATAACTGCTACAGAGTGTAGTAGATGATCAGATGATGACTGTTACAGAGTGTAGTAGATGAACAGATGATAACTGTTACAGAGTGTAGTAGATGAACAGATGATAACTGTTACAGAGTGTAGTAGATGAACAGATGATAACTGTTACAGAGTGTAGTAGATGAACAGATGATAACTGTTACAGCGTGTAGTAGATGAACAGATGATGACTGTGTTACAGCGTGTAGTAGATAAACAGATGATAACTGCTACAGAGTGTAGTAGATGAACAGATGATGACTGTGTTTCAGCGTGTAGTAGATGAACAGATGATAACTGTTACAGCGTGTAGTAGATGAACAGATGATAACTGTTACAGCGTGTAGTAGATGAACAGATGATGACTGTTACAGCGTGTAGTAGATGAACAGATGATAACGGTTACAGAGTGTAGTAGATGAACAGATGATGACTGTGTTACAGCGTGTAGTAGATGAACAGGTGATGACTGTGTTACAGCGTGTAGTAGATGAACAGATGATAACTGTTACAGAGTGTAGTAGATGAACAGATGATGACTGTGTTAAAGCATGTAGTAGATGAACAGATGATGACTGTGTTACAGCGTGTAGTAGATGAACAGATGATGACTGTTACAGAGTGTAGTAGATGAACAGATGATAACTGTTACAGAGTGTAGTAGATGAACAGATGATGACTGTTACAGAGTGTAGTAGATGAACAGATGATGACTGTTACAGAGTGTAGTAGATGAACAGATGATAACTGTTACAGAGTGTAGTAGATGAACAGATGATGACTGTTACAGAGTGTAGTAGATGAACAGATGATGACTGTTACAGAGTGTAGTAGATGAACAGATGATGACTGTGTTACAGCGTGTAGTAGATGAACAGATGATGACTGTTACAGAGTGTAGTAGATGAACAGATGATAACTGTTACAGAGTGTAGTAGATGAACAGATTATGACTGTTACAGAGTGTAGTAGATGAACAGATGATGACTGTTACAGAGTGTAGTAGATGAACAGATGATGACTGTTACAGAGTGTAGTAGATGAACAGATGATGACTGTGTTACAGCGTGTAGTAGATGAACAGATGATGACTGTTACAGAGTGTAGTAGATGAACAGATGATAACTGTTACAGAGTGTAGTAGATGAACAGATGATGACTGTTACAGAGTGTAGTAGATGAACAGATGATGACTGTTACAGAGTGTAGTAGATGAAAAGCAGGATCGTTCTTATTTCAGGGCTCAAGGAGGCATCTGCCATTGATCCAAGAATAAGCAAATAACCCCGAACCCCCATCACCTCAACCCCTGAACTCCCAGCCTCCCCATCCTGCCTGTGCCACACACCCTCCTGAACACTTCCAAATCCAGGGCTGCTCCCACTGTGCTGTCCCTGACCAGTTAAAAATATCCAGAGCCTCACACACCCTTCTCCCCTCCCCTCATCCCCTCTCCTCTCCTCTCCCCTCACTCCACCACTCTGCCATATTGTGATCTCTCCCTGACCACCTGATCTCTGCCCAAACACACACGGCCGCAAGCACACACACAACACACACAAGCACGCCCACACTCACCAGAAAAGCACAGTGGTCACCAAGGCCAAAGTGTCACACACACACATTCACCTCCTTATGAAATTCACCAAATACCAAGGCTAAGCAGTCACATACACAGACACATATCTGCCCACACACACACACACAACGTTCATTAACACCCTCCTCCCCCATTGAAGACATAGCAAGTACAGAGGACAAGCCAACTCTCCTAATCACACAACCCCAGAAACACATTCACATAACCCAGGTCACACACTCACACAACCCCAGAAACACATTCACCTAACCCAGGTCACACACTCACACAACCCCAGAAACACATTCACCTAACCCAGGTCACACACTCACACAACCCCAGAAACACATTCACATAACCCAGGTCACACACTCACACAACCCCAGAAACACATTCACATAACCCAGGTCACACACTCACACAACCCCAGAAACACATTCACATAACCCAGGTCACACACTCACACAACCCCAGAAACACATTCACATAACCCAGGTCACACACTCACACAACCCCAGAAACACATTCACATAACCCAGGTCACACACTCACACAACCCCAGAAACACATTCACATAACCCAGGTCACACTCACACAGCCCCAGAAACACATTCACATAACCCAGGTCACACACTCACATAACCCCAGACACACATTCACATAACCCAGGTCACACACTCACACAACCCCAGAAACACATTCACATAACCCAGGTCACACACTCACACAACCCCAGAAACACATTCACATAACCCAGGTCACACACTCACACAACCCCAGAAACACATTCACATAACCCAGGTCACACACTCACACAACCCCAGAAACACATTCAAGTAACCCAGGTCACACACTCACACAACCCCAGAAACACATTCACATAACTCAGGTCACACACTCACACAACCCCAGAAACACATTCACATAACCCAGGTCACACTCACACAACCCCAGAAACACATTCACGTAACCCAGGTCACACTCACACAGCCCCAGAAACACATTCACATAACCCAGGTCACACACTCACACAACCCCAGAAACACATTCACATAACCCAGGTCACACACTCGCACAACCCCAGAAACACATTCACGTAACCCAGGTCACACACTCACACAACCCCAGAAACACATTCACGTAACCCAGGTCACACACTCACACAACCCCAGAAACACATTCACGTAACCCAGGTCACACACTCACACAACCCCAGAAACACATTCACGTAACCCAGGTCACACACTCACACAACCCCAGAAACACATTCACACAACCCAGGTCACACACTCACACAACCCCAGAAACACATTCACGTAACCCAGGTCACACACTCACACAACCCCAGAAACACATTCACACAACCCAGGTCACACACTCACACAACCCAGGTCACACACTCACACAGCCCCAGAAACACATTCACATAACCCAGATCACACACTCACACAACCCCAGAAACACATTCACACAACCCAGGTCACACACTCACACAACCCCAGAAACACATTCACATAACCCAGGTCACACACTCCAGGCCTATGCAACAATGCAGTGGAAGGTGTGGTCCTCGTGAAGAGGCTGGACATATCTCATAATGATTGTGAAATGTTTGGGTGAAGCTGGGAGGGCTAAGAGTTAAGGTTAGGACTGGAATATCCTAGGTGGAGAGGGTACTAAAAGTAATATTTTAACAAAATCATGCAGTTTGAGGCCATGTGGTGGAAAGTGATACGGGCGCTGGAGATACGGGTGATGGCTAGTGGGTCTGGGTAGGAGTGATGTAGTTGATGGAGATAGGGGTGAGGACTAGTGGGTCTGGGTAGGAGTGATGTAGTTGATGGAGATAGGGGTGATGGCTAGTGGGTCTGGGTAGGAGTGATGTAGTTGATGGAGATAGGGGTGATGGCTAGTGGGTCTGGGTAGCAGTGATGTAGTTGATGGAGATAGGGGTGATGGCTAGTGGGTCTGGGTAGGAGTGATGTAGTTGATGGAGATAGGGGTGATGGCTAGTGGGTCTGGGTAGGAGTGATGTAGTTGATGGAGATAGGGGTGATGGCTAGTGGGTCTGGGTAGGAGTGATGTAGTTGATGGAGATAGAGGTGATGGCTAGTGGGTCTGGGTAGGAGTGATGTAGTTGATGGAGATAGAGGTGATGGCTAGTGGGTCTGGGTAGGAGTGATGTAGTTGATGAGATAGGGGTGATGGCTAGTGGGTCTGGGTAGGAGTGATGTAGTTGATGGAGATAGGGGTGATGGCTAGTGGGTCTGGGTAGGAGTGATGTAGTTGATGGAGATAGAGGTGATGGCTAGTGGGTCTGGGTAGGAGTGATGTAGTTGATGGAGATAGGGGTGAGGGCTAGTGGGTCTGGGTAGGAGTGATGTAGTTGATGGAGATAGGGGTGATGGCTAGTGGGTCTGGGTAGGAGTGATGTAGTTGATGGAGATAGGGGTGAGGGCTAGTGGGTCTGGGTAGGAGTGATGTAGTTGATGGAGATAGGGGTGATGGCTAGTGGGTCTGGGTAGGAGTGATGTAGTTGATGGAGATAGGGGTGATGGCTAGTGGGTCTGGGTAGCAGTGATGTAGTTGATGGAGATAGGGGTGATGGCTAGTGGGTCTGGGTAGGAGTGATGTAGTTGATGGAGATAGAGGTGATGGCTAGTGGGTCTGGGTAGGAGTGATGTAGTTGATGGAGATAGGGGTGATGGCTAGTGGGTCTGGGTAGGAGTGATGTAGTTGATGGAGATAGGGGTGATGGCTAGTGGGTCTGGGTAGGAGTGATGTAGTTGATGGAGATAGGGGTGATGGCTAGTGGGTCTGGGTAGCAGTGATGTAGTTGATGGAGATAGGGGTGATGGCTAGTGGGTCTGGGTAGGAGTGATGTAGTTGATGGAGATAGAGGTGATGGCTAGTGGGTCTGGGTAGGAGTGATGTAGTTGATGGAGATAGGGGTGATGGCTAGTGGGTCTGGGTAGGAGTGATGTAGTTGATGGAGATAGGGGTGATGGCTAGTGGGTCTGGGTAGGAGTGATGTAGTTGATGGAGATAGGGGTGATGGCTAGTGGGTCTGGGTAGGAGTGATGTAGTTGATGGAGATAGGGGTGAGGGATAGTGGATCTGGGTAGGAGTGATGTAGTTGATGGAGATAGGGGTGAGGGCTAGTGGGTCTGGGTAGGAGTGATGTAGTTGATGGAGATAGGGGTGATGGCTAGTGGGTCTGGGTAGGAGTGATGTAGTTGATGGAGATTGGGGTGAGGGCTAGTGGGTCTGGGTAGGAGTGATGTAGTTGATGGAGATAGGGGTGAGGGCTAGTGGGTCTGGGTAGGAGTGATGTAGTTGATGGAGATAGGGGTGATGGCTAGTGGGTCTGGGTAGGAGTGATGTAGTTGATGGAGATAGGGGTGAGGGCTAGTGGGTCTGGTTAGGAGTGATGTAGTTGATGGAGATAGGGGTGAGGGCTAGTGGGTCTGGGTAGGAGTGATGTAGTTGATGGAGATAGGGGTGAGGGCTAGTGGGTCTGGGTAGGAGTGATGTAGTTGATGGAGATAGGGGTGAGGGCTAGTGGGTCTGGGTAGGAGTGATGTAGTTGATGGAGATAGGGGTGAGGGCTAGTGGGTCTGGGTAGGAGTGATGTAGTTGATGTTTGTATGATGTCTGTTTTGTACTAATAAAATATCAAATAAAATCGTATAAAAAAATGAATAAAGGTCATGTTTTAACATATTAATAAGCAGAATGGGATTCAATTTGGAGGGCAGGGACAGCGAGGAGTATTAAGATCAGCTGCTTGCCTTGTATGTATAAGCTTAAGCAATACACCATGCAGCGTACGTAAACAACACTATGAAGTTAAATGCAGTTAGTGCAGTTGGAATGTTAGTGATCTGAGGGGGATCAGACAGGTTTAGCCTTACAGGCTTCTATTCTCCATCCTCCTTAGACTTAAACAATAACACAGGCTTTGACATCTAAACCGCCTAGCAACCCAACACTCATACCCCTCTCTCTCTCTCATATCCTCCCTCTATCCCTGTACTCAACGGTGCGTATCTGTTCTCATGTCACCATGCACACAAAGAAGACAGCTGCTGAGAGCAGAACAGTTGGACAAGGAGACAAATTACGAAACCATAGAGCCACAGTTGGTCCAGGATGTCTGTCTGCATCCCAAACAGCAACCTACAGGGTGTATGTCTGCATCCCAAACAGCACCCTACAGGGTGTCTGCCTGCATCCCAAACAGCACACTACAGGGTGTCTGTCTGCATCCCAAACAGCACACTACAGGGTGTCTGTCTGCATCCCAAACGGCACCCTACAGGGTGTCTACCCACTCTGCCCAGAGTGGGTGAAAACGCAATTTGGTGAGGAAATTTCACTTCCTTATGTTGTAAAGTACATTTTAACAAGACAAATATGATTATTCATGTTTTGAATAGTTTAGTGGGTTCTTTCTCTAACATATCATTAACATATCATTAACATTACAGTTGAAGTCGGAAGTCGGTTAAGACAACTGCTTTGTGCATGACACAAGTCATTTTTCAACAATTGTTAACAGACAGATTATTTCACTTATAATGCACTGTATCACAATTCCAGTGGGTCAGAAGTTTACATACACTAAGTTGACTGTGCCTTTAAACAGCTTGTAAAATTCCAGGAAATGATGTCGCGGCTTTAGAAGCTTCTAATAGGCTAATTGACATTATTTGAGTCAATTGGAGGTGTACCTGTGGATGCATTTCAAGGCCTACCTTCAAACTCAGTGCCTCCTTGCTTGACATCATGGGAAAATCATAAGAAATCCTCAGAAAAACAATTGTAGACTTCCACAAGTCTGGTTTATCCTTGGGAGCAATTTCCAAACACCTGAAGGTTCCATGTTCATCTGTACAAACAATAGTACGCAAGTATAAACACCATGGGAACACGCAGCCGTCATACCGCTCAGGAAGGAGACCCATTCTGTCTCCTAGAAATGAATGTACTTTGGTGCGAAAAGTGCAAATTAATCCCAGAACAACAGCAAAGGACCTTGTGAAGATGCTGGAGGAAACAGGTACAAAAGTATCTATACCCACAGTAAAACGAGTCCTATATCGACATAGATCGTACTTTTTGGAGAAATGTCCTCTGGTCTGATGAAACGAAAATAGAACTGTTAGGCCATATTGACCATCGTTATGTTTAGAGGAAAAAGGGGGAGGCTTGCAAGCCGAAGAACACCATCCCAAACGTGAAGCACGGGGGTGGCAGCATCATGTTGTAGGGGTGCTTTGCTGCAGGAGGGAATGGTGCACTTCACAAAATAGATGGCATCATGAAGATGGAAAATTATGTGGATATATTGAAGCAACATCTCAAGACATAAAGCTTGGTCGCAAATGGTTCTTCCAAATGGACAATGACCACAAGCATACTTCCAAAGTTGTGGCAAAATGGCTTAAGGACAACAAAGTCAAGGTATTGGAGTGGCTATCACAAAGCCCTGACCTCAATCCCATAGAAAATGTGTGGGCAGAACTGAAAAAGCATGTGCGAGCAAGGAGGCCTACAAACCTGACTCAGTTACACCAGCTCTGTCAGGAGGAATGGGCCAAAATTCACCCAACTTATTGTGGGAAGCTTGTGGAAGGCTCCCCAAAACGTTGACCCAAGTTATTTAATTTAAAGGAAATGCTGCCAAATACTAATTGAGTGTATGTAAACTTCTGACCCACTTGGAATATGATGAAAGAAATAAAAGCTAAAATAAATAATTCTCGCTACTATTATTCTGACATTTCACATTCTTAAAATAAAGTGGTGATTCTAACTAATTTAAGACAGGGAATTTTTACTTGGATTAAATGTAAGGAATTGTGAAAAACTGAGTTAAATTGTATTTGGCTAAGGTGTATGTACATTTCTGACTTCAACTATATATAAAAGGTCAGATTTTGTAACCTAATACATCTGATAATAAGCCCTGAGCTCTATTGACATCGTGGTGCAGGTTTCTCTTTTGAGGATTTTACATATTGTGGTCGTCGTCTTTAAAGTTGCTTCCATGGGTCACAAAAAGCTAAAATAGCATGACACCAGCTGAAATAAATGTAAAATGCTTTGAAAATGCTTGGTATACGCTCAGTGCGCCGTTGACATTTCACAGAGACACGCTTATTTTTGTGAGAAAAAGAACAGGAATGTCGAATTAGTATGAAAAGTGTATACTAAAATAGGAAAATACTACACGTCATGTCTCTAAATTGATATCCATCTTACCTCTATATTGTATCTTTATCTTTAATTCTTGCTAGCTGATGCGAAGCAATTTTCCCAAATTTTTACCACTTTGTTTCTCTGGCCTCCATTGATTTAGTCACCCTAATTCTGGCCATGCTACAAGGGTAAAAACTTCAAAAACGTTTGGACGGATTAGGATAGAGACCAGAAGTTTGGACCTTTTGAAAAGTATTCAGAACCCTTCACTTTTTCCACATTTTGTTACATTAGAGCATAATTCTAAAATTGATTAAATTATTTTTCTCATCAATCTACACACAATACCCCACTTAATATAATGTTTACATACCCTACATTACTCATCTCATATGTATATGTATATACTGTACTCTATATCATCTACTGCATCTTTATGTAATACATGTATCACTAGCCACTTTAAACTATGCCACTTTGTTTACATACCCTACATTACTAATTTCATATGTATATACTGTACTCCATACCATCTACTGCATCTTGCCATGCCGTTCTGTACCATCACTCATTCATATATCTTTATGTACATATTCTTTATCCCTTTACACTTGTGTGTATAAGGTAGTAGTTTTGGAATTGTTAGGTTAGATTACTCATTGGTTGCTACTGCATTGTCGGAACTAGAAGCACAAGCATTTCGCTACACTCGCATTAACATCTGCTAACCATGTGTATGTGAAAAATAACATTTGATTTGATTTAATGACACACTTTTGCAAATATATTGAAAATAAAAAACAGAAATACCTTATTGTGACCAGTTTCAGGAAAGTAGGCATTTGTCACACGTTACTACTTCACAGGAGCGGCATTCGAACGTAAACATAATTTTAAAAATCAAAATGCGTTATTTAGCAGGCGCTATCGACAGATCAGTTGGAAAAAGTAATGGGCTACTTTCTGCACGCGCCACAGTTAGTGTGAACCAGACCGACTTGACACAACACAGGTAAAACGAGATGAGGCTACAAGCAAAACGAAGTTAAATGGTCCCAATCTACCGTGAACCGTTCATTTATGTATACGGGTAAGAGTCTAGCTACATTTTCAGATCTACATTTCTCATTTGGTCAGAAAGTCATTTTCATTGCAAGTTAGTTAGCAAACATTAGCTTGCTGACTTGCTAGCTAACGTTACGTGTATGATCTGTGTAGTAATATTATTTGAATCAGAAATTCCATTAGCTAGTTATAGCCTAATGTTAGCTAGCTAACATTGAACCTAGTTTGTTAGCTTTAGCTACCTGCAGATTCATACTACAGCTATGACAATGTTTGTATTGGTAGTAATATGAGTTGGGATTATGCCGGTTCATTGTTTAGCTAGCTAAATGTCTAAACAAAAGACTCCACTTCGACCGGATTATTACATGACCCATCAAATTAGCCAGGTGTGTCTAGGGGTGGATATGGCCATCCATTGTGTTTCATGAACATGTGTACATGTCTAGACAATAGTGACCCATCCACTTAGCTAGATGTGGCTGAGGGATGGTTATAGAATTTCCTTCACTTGACCCATCAATGTAGACAAGTGTGGCGGGTAAGTGTCATCTAATAATGATCAAATATCAGGACACTTTCTGTTTTGATATCGCTACTATGCAAGGTTCCACTTGACTGTACCGTTTACACCTTCTGTATCCTGTGCATGTGACAAATTATATTTTGATATAGCGTGTGTTTACCACATGGCCTCACATGTGAATCCTTAAAGAGATGGGTGGGGCTAAGCCTTAAGAGGGTGTGAACGATGCTGAATGGGTGTAGACAAAGAAGAGCTCTCCAGTACCAAAACATTCAAGGGCCATTTTCTCAAATGTGGGGTTATAAATGTATCAACTTTCAAACATAATTACGTTCCCATTGTTCCTCAACTGCAGTGTATCATATACCATTTTCTAGCCCCGAGTCTCTACTTTTATCCAATGTAAAAAACACAATTTCAAATGTTTCTACATAAGACCGAATCCAGGTGGTCGTCATATTTATATAGGTATTCAGACCCTTTGCTATGATACTCGAAATTGAGCTCAGGTGCATCCTGTTTCCATTGATCATCCTTGAGATGTTTCTACAACTTGATTTGAGTCCACCTGTGGTAAATTCAATTGATTGGACACAATTTGGAAAGGCACCTGTCTATATAAGGCCCCACAGTTGACAGTGCATGTCAGAGCAAAAACCAAAACACCAAGCCATGAGGTCAAAGAAAATGTTTGTAGAGCTCCGAGATAGGATTGTGTCGAGGCACAGATCTGGGAAAGGGTACCAAAACATTTCTGCAGTATTGAAGGACCCAAAGAACACAGTGGCTTCCATCATTCTTAAATGGAAGAAGTTTGGAACCACCAAGACTCTTCCTAGATCTGGACAGAGCCCGGACTGTGCAGCAACGTTCCCCATCCAACCTGACAGACAGAGCTTGAGAGGATCTGCAGAGAAGAATTTGAGAAACTCTCCAAACTCAGCATCATACCCAAGAAGACTCTAGGTCAAGGCTATAATCGCTGCCAAAGGTGCTTCAACAAAGTACTAAGGGTACTAAGGGTCTGAATAGTTATGTAAATGTTAAATTTTATTTTTTTATTTTTAATAAACTTGCAAACATTTTAAAATCCTGTTTTTGCTTTGTCATTATGGGGTATTGTGTGTTGTGTGTTGATTGATGAGGGAAAAAAACTATCCATTTTAGAATAATGCTGTAACGTAACAAATTGTGGGAAAAGTCAAGGGGTCTGAATACTTTCTGAATGCACTGTATCTACACAATTAACATAGTATGTTACCCATTGGTCAAAAGATGCGTTTTTGATTCGACACTTTACACCCTATTCCCTTTATAGTGCCCTTATTTTGACCAGGGCCAATAGGGCTCTGAACAAAATAAATGCAATATATAGGGAATAGGGTGCCATATTTTCTCTGGACAATGATTTATATAAAAGTGGCGCTACCCAATGAGCTTGGTTTACAACAAGGCTTTGGCCCTCCCAATATGATGAAGCACTCTGTGGAGCATTTCATCTATGACGATCGAACAGATGGCAGCGAATGGCTAATTGCTGTGTGTGTGTGTGTGTGTCAGCCAAGCCAAACCACCAGAGATCAAAGCGCCAGCCCAGCCTTTTAAAGTCATGTTTGGAACAGAACCACAGAGCTAGGAGCAATTTGCACTAGAAAGCAGTTCCACCAACATAGTGCCCTTCTAGGAAATTTCTTGCTTTTGGGTGAGTGCTTTTTAATATCTGTAAATGTAATTAGTTGTTTATTAAGTTGTTGGCTCAGTGATTCACAATGCCCAGGATGTTCATAATCACTGCCTGATCTTAAAGCCTCATACATCCACTGCAAGATAAAGTACCTAGTAATTAAGCTAGTCATTAAAGAACTATAAAAATGGATGAAGTTGACTAGATTTTCATTTATCCCTGACCAAGATGGCTTCCATAATCTGCTACATTCTAGAGTTATGAAGGTTTATGACATAGGTCACTCTAGTAATATTGCATTTCTATGGTGGAGGTTACCTGGCCATAGCTGCAGAAGGTAGTGCAGCACCTCGATGTGCTTCTTAAAGTGCAGGGCACTGGCCAGCTCTTCTGAGTCGATGAAGACGCGGTTGCTATGGCAGCTGGCCTCCTGGCGTTGGCTGAGCAGCACGGGACCGAAGCACACTGCCAGGTTCTGACACGTCATCTTGTTGACGTCGTGGTGCGACGCCACCAGCTTCAGGTGGTCCAGCAGCCTCCGCAGGGTCAACTGGGATCACACAGACAGAGAGCATGCTGGGTCAGGGCAGGCTAACACAACTGTACTACGCTGCCTCAGATATTTTCTTTTTTTACAGCATGGTTCCAGAAACTACAGGGAGGATTCGTAATCAGGCCAGCTCAGTACAGCTTGGTTTGGCTCAGGTACGGCTCAGTAGTGTGAAAAGCCCTTAAAAGGATCTTCTCCTTACCCTCTCCACCACTGGCAGGTTCTCCAGCAGGCTGACAGTCTGCTCTGTGTCTGCCTGGTCGTTCTCACATCCTCCTGCTCCAATACGCAGAGGCCTCTTAGCCATGGAGTCTAACACAGCCTCATACAGGTGCTTAGTGATGAGGGGGTACGGCAACTCACGCAGGTAGTCCTTCAGCACACCTGGAGAGAGGAAGGGATGGACAGAGAGAAAGAGGGAGGGAGAGAGAGAGAGACAGAGGCAAGAGAGAGAGGGGGGCGAGAGAGGAGGGGGGGAGAGCATGAGAAACCCTTTATGGAATGAACAGAATAATAAGCTCTGATTATAACAACTCTGGCAACAATGATGACAGCAACCAGATGTTAGTTCAGAGGGCAGAAAAGATTTTCACCAGAAAGAAGACCATGAAGAACACCACTGTCTGTCTGTGCCATCTGGACCTGATTCAGGCTCGATCAGCTGGGCTTTAGATGCTTTTTTCACAGCTCAATCGAGTGAAACACACTACCTCTTATGTACTTCACAAGACAGCTTAAATACCTGACAAATTGCTAACAATATAATCTTTATGAAGAGGCGTTATTGAGAAATCAAAGGCTTTTCTTCTCCCTTACTTTTACACAGCAGGCTGGGCCTGGTACACACTCTGCTGGCTGCCAAGGATTTTAGGACCCATTGTTGTGGTGGGCTCTGTTCTGGGGGCATCTAGGGCAATGCCTGATTGGAATCGGGCGTGACATGGCAGCCTGAGAATGTTGAAGAGGGGGTGGGGGGGACTCGATTCTGTGATGGTGGAGACTTTTAAACCTGTAACTCCAGCCACATTCAGCCTCCAACAGGCCCAGACAAAAGAGGCGAGCAAACATGAAACCCACACTGTCTGTCTCCACTAAGCCCCCTTAAAAGTATTTTATTTTCCTCAAAGGCGAGGAGAAAAAATAACAGACAAATATGGAAATAAAGAAAGACGTCTTGGCAGCGTGTCAATTCTCAGCGGTGGAATGGATTGATATTATTATATTTATTTCTGTGCGTAACTAGCTATCGCTTTTCAGAGCAGAGCTTTGAGTTGGGCAGTCAGCGGGTCCTCAGTGATTTGGAGACAGAGACTGAGGCTGTTTCAGTTAGTAACTACTACAGGTCCATTACCATACAACGACAACTTCAGTTCAGACGCATGTACGTGACTAGATTGACAATAACATCCAGATTAAGCCACTGTAAATAGAGCTGCTTAATCAATTAAGCATGGCATATAACCAGTACAATCAGTACACTTAATTGGGTTTTGGCTTTTTTCACAACAGTTCTCCAGAGTATAACTACAACAGTATAAGAAGAACTTTATGTAAATTGTTACCCATATTTTATTTCTAACATACTACATTACAACTCACGGTCTAGTCGTCTTCCCTAACAGCTTTATAGGAGAAATAAGAGCATGAATCAATGTTCACTTCTTAATCCTGTCCAATCCCGTTGTTCACTTAAGGAAGAGGGAGTCATTAACTTAATGCTGTCCAGTCTTTTTCAGACTGCCTGGTATAATCTCTATCCATGCTACCCTCTAATCCAGATAGAAACAAGCATGAAACAAAGATCAGACGGAAATCATACTGGGAATCTGGGATTAGGATGCTTTTTAGTATGTGGAATAACCAGCATCTCCTCCCTAGAGATGGACTAATAAAGTACTATTCTATTCTACATCCAGAACATGTAGTCTGGCGGGAATGCAGTAGGTGGACTTCTGTTGACAGAGTGATGTAGATTCAGTCCACTGTTGAAAACTCCCAGATGCCCATCAGGCTGAGTTGTGTTTTACTCATCACCAGACTCCTGCAGTTTAAGGATGGTATCTGCAGTAGGGGAAACAGCGCCACTGGCTGTCCCACTACAGCTGTTATAGGTTTCGTTGTCGAGCTGAGATTTTGTTGTTGTTGCAGTACATATTGTGCTCTTCAGTCGCGAGTGCAATGATGTCCGAGGTGACAGTGTCCATTGTTTTCAGTAACTTCTTTGTTGTTGTAATATCACAAACCAACATGGCCTTTTCAACATTAAGGATTCTAGCTTCAAACACACTGGCAAGAGCATAGTCTAGTGGTAAGACTGATTACAAATCGAATCTAAAGAAAATATATATAGTAGGACCCTATGTTAAAGATTTATACATACTGTATGCTCTTTAAAGTTGTTGCTGTGTAAGAAAGGATTTCCCTCCTATATCGCTCCTGACCTACCGTACATAAAACTCAGGGGTGTGACCGTTTCTTTCCCTTCCTCTGTCCCTAACTCAGGTCTGTTTTTCACATCAGGAGTCAGAATCTGAGCCCCCTCCATAACTGTACTCAAGATCCAACATGCCTCAACATAGCAGTGCAGAGGACAGAGTCTGCCGTTTGTGCATTCCTACACCACATAGCCATGGTGGTGCTGCAGATTTTATTCTACTAAAAAACAAGTTTGCTGTGTCAAGCCATCATGGTAGGCACTTAAAGCATCATCCTGTCTCTCTCTCAATTAAATTAAATTCAAGGGACTTTATTGGCATGGGAAACATCTGTTTACATTGCCAAATCAAGTGGAATGGATAAACAAAAGTGAACAGTAAATATTACAATAACGCAAGTTCCAAAAGAATAAAGACATTTCAAATGTCATATTATGTCCATATACAGTGTTGTAACAATGTGCAAATAGTTCAAGTACAAAACTGAAAATAAATAAACATAAATATGGGTTCAATTTACAATGGTGTTTGTTCTTCACTGGTTGACCTTTTCTTGTGGCAACAGGTCACACATCTTGCTGCTGTGATGGCATACTGTGGTATTTCATCCAATAGATATGGGAGTTCATCAAAATTGGATTTGTTTTCGAATTCTTTGTGGGTCTGTGTAATCTGAGGGAAATATGTGTCTCTAAGCTGTCCCTGATTGAGAACCATACCCGGCCAAAACATAATAAATATCCAGAAAACAAAACATAGAAAGCCCACATGACCTAACCACATAGAGAAATAAAACGGCTCTTTGAGGTCAGGGCCTGACACATAGCCTGTCTTCTCTAGAGAGCCAGGTCTGCCTACAGTGACCTTTCTCAATAGCAAGGCTATGCTCACTGAGTCTGTACATAGTCAAAGCTTTCCTTAATTTTGGGTCAGTCACAGTGGTCATGTATTCTGCCACTGTGTACTCTCTGTTTAGGGCCAAATAGCATTCTAGTTTGCTCAGTTTTTTTGTTAATTCTTTCCAATGTGTCAAGTAATTATCTTTTTGTTTGCTCATGGTTTGGTTGGGTCTAATTGTGTTGCTGTCCTGGGGCTCTGTGGGGTCTGTTTGTGTTTGTGTACAGAGCCCCAGGATCAGCATACTTAGCGGACTCTTCTCCAGGTTAATTTCTCTGTAGATAATGGCTTTGTTATGGAAGGTTTGGGAATCGCTTCCTTTTAGGAAGAAATGTAGAAATGTAACATCTCTTTTCTGTATTTTGATAATTAGCGGGTACCAGCCTAATTCTGCTCTGCAGGCATTATTTGGAGCTTTAAATTGTACACAGAGGATATTTTAGCAGAATTATGCATTCAGTCTCAATTTGGTGTTTGTCACATTTTGTGATTTCTCTCTTCTCTCTCTCTCCCCTCTCCCAGCCCCCCACCATTCTCCCCCTTTCTCTTAGGTAGATCTACAATGATGACAGGTCTCTGTTCAGACTGGAGGACTGCATGCCTAGATGAAAACAGCAGATATGAAAAGGAAATTTTTGTTCAGGGAGCCTGGTGATAGATAGCACTCCAACCAGCCTGCCAGTCAGTCAGTCAGCCCGCCCCTCTTTAACAACAGTCTGGGCAGAGACTCTACCTGGTTTACTATTGAGCTTTTGAAACATTTGACAAACAGCTACAATGTTGTTTGCTTTTTCATTCATGATTCCCCCCCCCCCATTTGACTCAGAGGTACCAGGTATTAAAGAGATGTTTAGAATGTGCAGAGTAAGATAAGTACAGATAAAGGAGAGATACATGTAACAGGGTTTTACTTCTAGCTCTCTGGATACTTCGTTAGACATGCTGATTTCCCAGACAGATAGAAGCAGTGATTGTGAACATCCCCCAGCAAAACCAAAACACAGTGTTCTATAAGTCCTCACAAAAACACAGTGTTCTATAAGTCCTCACAAAAACACAGTGTTCTATAAGTCCTCACAAAAACACAGTGTTCTATAAGTCCTCACAAAAACAAATAGATTCATCAACTTCAGTTTAATCTAGTTATTCCATCGCCAACTAACATAGTGCTGTACTATTACCAAGTTTGAAATGCAATGTGACAATGAAAATAACCTTCTTTTTTGTTTTACTACTGAGCAAATAATGATAGATTATAGGTTCTCACTTATACCACCTTAATGATCTCTGTGTGAACACAACACACCTATAACTCAATACACACCAATATTCTATGTTCCCTTCCGCAGTAGTTTTGATATAAACACTGGTCCCCCTGTTTGTGTGTGTGTGTAGTGACTCAGAGCAGAGAGAATGCAGCCATTATGTGTGGGGTAAATGATTAGCCTGCTATGACACAGCTCTGTGTTTACTCTGCCGTTGGAGTACCTTAACCCCTTTTGGGGCTTGCCACACACACACACACACACACACACACACACACACACACACACAACACACAACACACAACACACACACACACACACACACACACACACACACACACACACACACACACACACACACACACACACACCAGGCAAGGTCATGCTCAGTTTGGAACAGGTGGCCTTCCTCTGCAGGTGTTACCTTTATTTTCACAGCCTGTGATGTGTTAGGCAACAAACACATCATGGAGACCAGGAATGTTGTTGTTCAGGGAAGGTGTTTGTGTTTTTCAGGGAAGGTGTTTTGGTTTTTCAGTGAAGTTGTTTTGGGATTTTCCTGTAGGGGAATTGGTGGCAGAAATGAGCTTTGAGTTGATAGAGAAATGTGTTGTGTTTTTGGTCTTATATTCTTATATTCTCACAACTGAAATTGTAGACTTTTGCAGAATATCTACAAGAAACACTACAAGACCCATATGGCAATGGTCCAACACCTTTTTCAAACAAAACTACAGGTCACTGCTGCCGTCGGTCGATGCTGTCCTAAAGAAACAAATAGGGGCTTGTTCTCCCCTTCCAACACCTGCCTTCTCCTCACACTCCCAGACCAGTAGAGAGAGAGTCAGAGGGGCTGTAGAGGACAGGGGGCGGGGCCTTGACTTGCCCTGCCCACTTCTCTCTCTGACACCCACCCACTCACACTGGACAAGGACTGTAGGTGTTTGTATGACGGGCCCTTCCTGCCTCCTGTTCGGCCTAGAGTTCAGCTAAGCCACCATGCCTCCACTTAACCAAATACCATCTGTGTGTTCTGCATCAAAGAGAGCACTATTAATGACTTTCCATGTATTCACTGCATGGGGAGGGCTGGACTGGAGGACTGGAAGGGCAGCTAGCTGGGCTACAAACTAGACTCTTTATCCTTGTTAACAAAGGGAGTCTCTTAAATCAGATGCAATTTCAGATTTTTTCGTTTTTCGAAGCTTTCAGTTTGTAATGACCTTTGTCGGAGCAACTAGCAGCTCATCACACGTACAGACTCTAACTAAGCCCAAACCCCTATCTTCCCTTTCAATGAGAGGAGGGAAATTACACTGATTCACCATCAACCCTTGCTCTATTTAATTTAGAACGCATCACTGAGGCTTCTTGGTGTGTTGGCTTCCTGCCAAGAAAAGGTTGATAGATGGGACTCTCAGATAACTGTCCATGCATTAGCTACCAGGTGGAGAAACAACATCAGTTGCATCTACAATGATCCTCGTACAGTCTCATTGCTGTGTTACATAGACTAGAAATATATAATACTTCAATAATAACTTAAAAATGGCAGATGTTGTGACTGACCTAGTCGGCCTCTCAGAAGCCTCCTTGTGTAAAGCATGGCGTTCTCTGAGATCAGAACCAGAGAAGTCTGAAGTAATGCCTGGCCGGTGACCGAAGCACACCACCATGACTAAAACTAAAATGAGCAGCTTGTCCTTCCATCTGTGCTCCTGACTGAAGGGGCTGGGGGGGCGGGTCTGTGGACACGGGGTCCTGCCAAAGCCCTCACAGCCCTGGAGGAATGTCTCTGAGTCAAAGGGGGCTAAAGAGAGAGAGCTCCTGCCCCCCTCCACCACCCTTCTTGATTTAAGTCACATCCCAGCTGTCAACACTAATTCAATTACAGTAGAGACCTACACCATCTAGACTCCTGTTGTCATCCATGTTAACCTACATACAACTTCTGAATGTACTGACAAGTTTTAATGTTAATACCAAAAAAGTGTGTACCTAAAAATACTGTATCGCAATAAAAACATCTAACCCAGAAATTCCGCTGCCTGAGACAAAAAAGAGCCATTGGCTAAATGCAGTTCATGTATGTTACCATAACTATTCTCTATTCAGAGCATGACAATCATGATGAGTTGTTTCCTTTGTCTGGGATCATGGTTTGAAACAAAGTAAGGCTAGGCAGTTCACATGTTTTGCAAGCTTTGGATTGAACTTTGACACGGGGTAATCCCTTTCAATACCTCTGCCTTTTAAATGAGCCGGGTGACAACCCAGACCTCGCCGCCTCCTCTTAGCTCATCCATTTGGCCTGCTTATTAGCTAGTCTCTCTGTCTCTCTCTCTGGCTGACCTGACTACACTCAAACCACCAACCCCATACCCCACCCCCCTCTATCTATCACTGCTCTCTGCCCAGCCACCCTTCCCCCGCGCTCTCTCTCTCACTCCCTCAGCCCATCTGCAACAGCCACACGCTCGGCAGAGTAAATTTAGACAGCAAGCAAAAACCAACAATCCACACTGGTGCTGGCCCTTTTTTTCTAACCCGCTCAACTGTTAACTGTGTTCTTTGCCCTGCCATGCTAATGCATTTGGATCAAAGCAGGCATGATACGAGGACGCCTATATGGGCCTCTTTCCAAAACCAACAGCAGCTCCCACAATGCCAAGGGGCTTCCATGGTCTTCCTCTTTTTCAGTGGGAAGAAAATAATAATCCGTGAACAAGTATGTTTATTTATTATTTTTCTCTTAACTGTTGCCCCTCCCTTGTCTATTCCGGAATCTGAATTCATTGGTTAACAAGTGACATGGCAGACATACTCTGGAAGTTAACAGATCATTGGTGTTGTTTAGCTATTTTGATCAGGCTAACATCCTTCTGCAGGCTGCAGCGAAGGGGAATATTGGACATTCACTCCAGTCCCAACATGGCCAAGCAGAACAGTTTAGCCCTAGTTTGTCATTGATAATGATAGAAACCAGTGAGGAATTACATTACTTCAAGCAGAGTGAAACTGGTTATAATGTGTAAATAATGGTAACCCTCAGTGCGTGAATTATGTTCAGGGGTCTGTGTGTGTGTGTGTGTGTGTGTGTGTGTGTGTGTGTGTGTGTGTGTGTGTGTGTGTGTGTGTGTGTCAGAGCGGGGGTGGTCAGAGCGAGTGGCATATCTAAACCTGGGGAAGGGAAATGAAGGAATGACCTAAATGCACATTGGTCTGGATGGTTGGCTGGCTGATGTGAGGGCTCTCCTCTCAGATACACTCACATGCTGGTGGTATGCTGACTGGAATGCTTTTACAACAAACAAAAACATGCAAGTAAGCATGCATGCACACACACATGTACACACACACATTTACACACACACACACACACACACACACACACACACACACACACGTAAATGCGAACGCACACACACATGCACAGACACATGTGTGACGTGTGTACAGTGCCCTCAGAGAGCATTCACACCCCTGGACTTTTTCCACATTTAGTTTTGCTACAAAGTGGGATTAAAATGGATTGAATTGTCGTTTTTGGTCAATGACCTACACAAAATACTCTGTAATGTCAAAGTGGAAGAAAAGTTATAACATTTGTAAAACATATATGAAAAATAAAACAGTAATATATCTTGATTAGATAACTATTCAACCCCCTGAGTCAATACATGTTGGAATTACCTTTAGCAGCGATTACATCTTACCAGCGATTAAGAGCTTAGCACACCTGGATTGTACAACATTTGGCCATTATTATTTAAAAAATTCTTCAAGCTCTGTCAAATTGGTTGTTGATCATTGCTAGTCAACAATTTTCAGGTCCTGCAATAGATTTTCAAGCAGATTTAATCAAAACTGTAACTTGGTTAGTCAGGAACATTCACTGTCTTCTTGGTAAGCAACTCTGTTTTAGGTTATTGTTCTGCTGGAAGGTGAATTCATCTCCCAGTGTCTGGTGGAAAACAGACTGGACCAGGCTTTCCTCTAGGATTTTTGCTGGGCTTTTTTCTTCAAAAACTCCTTATCGATCACAAGCATACCCATAATATGATGCATCCACCACTATGCTTGAAAATATAGAAAGTGGTACTCAGTAATGTGTTGTATTGAATTTGGATTTGCCCCAGACATAACACTTTGTATTCAGGACAAAAAGTGAATTGCTTTGACACATTGTTTGCAGTATTAATGTAGTGCCTTGTTGCAAACAACTTTCTAAAGGCATTGTACATGTCACACACACAGCAATAGTTTTAATAGGTGTTACAGGACAGAGGTTCTGATGCTATTTGCAGTGTAATGTTACCTGTAATGACGTTGATGTCAGGGTAGGTGTTTTCACAGAGCTCCACACCCAGGCTGTCCCTTTCAAAGGCCTCCCGAAGCTCCTTCTTTACTGCCGCTGAACCACACAGACGGTAGAGGCCCACAACCTGCAAAAACACATAGACAACCAGGTTAAATACACACAACCTGCAGAAACACACACAACCAGGTTAAATACACACAACCTGCAAAAACACATAGACAACCAGGTTAAATACACACAACCTGCAGAAACACATAGACAACCAGGTTAAATACACACAACCTGCAGAAACACATAGACAACCAGGTTAAATACACACAACCTGCAAAAACACATACACAACCAGGTTAAATACACACAACCTGCAGAAACACATACAACCAGGTTAAATACACACAACCTGCAGAAACACATACAACCAGGTTAAATACACACAACCTGCAGAAACACATAGACAACCAGGTTAAATACACACAACCTGCAAAAACACATACACAACCAGGTTAAATACACACAACCTGCAGAAACACACACAACCAGGTTAAATAGCCTCTCAGCCTCCAGTATTTATGCTGCAGTAGTTTATGTGTCGGGGGGCTGGGGTCAGTTTGTTATATCTGGAGTACTTCTCCTGTCCTATTCGGTGTCCTGTGTGAATCTAAGTGTGCGTTCTCTAATTCTCTCCTTCTCTCTTTCTTTCTCTCTCTCGGAGGACCTGAGCCCTAGGACCATGCCCCAGGACTACCTGACATGATGACTCCTTGCTGTCCCCAGTCCACCTGGCCATGCTGCTGTTCCAGTTTCAACTGACCTGAGCCCTAGGACCATGCCCCAGGACTACCTGACATGATGACTCCTTGCTGTCCCCAGTCCACCTGGCCATGCTGCTGCTCCAGTTTCAACTTCCACCTGACTGTGCTGCTGCTCCAGTTTCAACTGTTCTGCCTTATTATTATTCGACCATGCTGGTCATTTATGAACATTTGAACATCTTGGCCATGTTCTGTTATAATCTCCACCCGGCACAGCCAGAAGAGGACTGGCCACCCCACATAGCCTGGTTCCTCTCTAGGTTTCTTCCTAGGTTTTGGCCTTTCTAGTGAGTTTTTCCTAGCCATCGTGCTTCTACACCTGCATTGCTTGCTGTTTGGGGTTTTAGGCTGGGTTTCTGTACAGCACTTTGAGATATCAGCTGATGTACGAAGGGCTATATAAATAAATTTGATTTGATTTGATATACACACAACCTGCAGAAACACACACAACCAGGTTAAATACACACAACCTGCAAAATCACATACACAACCAGGTTAAATATACACAACCTGCAGAAACACAAACAACCAGGTTAAATACACACAACCTACAGAAATACACACACAACCAGGAAAAATACACACAACCTACAGAAAAACACACACAACCAGGTTAAATACACACAACCTACAGAAAAACACACACAACCAGGAAAAATACACACAACCTACAGAAAAAAACACAACCAGGTTAAATACACACAACCTACAGAAAAACACACACAACCAGGTTAAATACACACAAACTACAGAAAAACACACACAACCAGGTTAAATACACACAACCTGCAAAAACACACATGGGTCAAATACAGGCAAACAAAAAAACTGCAAAAACACACAACTAGGTCAAACACAAAGACAAAACATGCTAAAATCACTCACATGACTAGGTTAAATACTCACCGTCCCAAATACAGAGTGCAGACCCGCTAACATGAGTCATTATACCATTAGGGTTATACCATTATCTATATACAACAGTGTTTCCCCTAGGATTTTCAGAAGATAGTGGACGGGCGGAGGGAGGCACTTCTGGTGACTTTTAAAAAGACATTCTACTCCAAAATGCATAAAAATTATATGAGGTTGACAACATCTGAAATATAACTGATGTGCACCACTGCACTGTAGAAATTACGAGGAGCAAGCTGTGGCTGGACGCTCGTGGCTCTCATTCACGCCACTGCTTGCTATGTTTGCTACAAATATATGTTGTAACTTGTCACTCTGATCTTAAAGGGATAGTATAAGATTTTGGCAATTCAAATACAAATTGTATCCATGGGTTAAACAACTCTGAAAGTATAAAAAGGGCTTAATTGCCACAATCTGGCACTATTCCTTAAAAAGTGTAAAATATAAATAAACACTTGACTGAATTTGAGAAACCTTGGCTTAGATCATGTATTTCATCCCTCTCAAATCGTACTATGGCGCATTCTTCTGTCTCTTTTACTAAACAGGTATAAAAGAAACAGATCGGACAAGTAGGCGTGCAATGGATTATGGTCTTTGTAGTTAATTAACATTATTTCTGCGCTAAACTATGTAGAATATTGGCCTGTTGGAAACTACATCTCCCTACGACATCACAGACTTCGGGCATGATCTGATTTATCTCTACAGAAACTGCACAACGTGTGCATTGAGCTGACAGAATTATTTTTTACAAAATGGAATTCAAATAATTGAACCGATGTCTGTCAATTAGTTGTTTGAAAACCAAAATGTCAGTTAATTGCTCAGCACTAATGACTAGCAAGAATCCCACAGCTGTCAGTTCAAACCATGGCAGTCACACACTGTAAACAACCTCTTAGAGTAGCAACAGAGTAGTTACATGACCAGTGAAACCACCATGGAAAACCCATGGGAACACGGAGCCTGTGTGTACTGGCTGATCACATTATACACTGTTATGAACTGTTTGGAACTGTTATGAGTAGCTCAATGATACAGCTTCCTAATCTCCGGCCAGGGAACTGCCATGTTCCAGGTAGTGCAGCACCTATCTATGGTTCTGGGTGGTACGAAGCCTCTTTGCTTTGTTTCTTACTAAACAATAGGTTTAATGAGTACAATGCAGAAACCACGTTCTCTTGCATAACCCAGAGGGGTACTGCACTGACTGGACTCTTCACAACTGGAATTGGAAGCTAGCTAAACACCAACAAGCATAAAATACCTGTATTTATGGAAAATATGTTTGAAAAGGGTATTCTATAAATGATATTGTAAATTGAAATGGTAGAGTTTTGTCTTTCATGGAGTAATCAGAATTGTATGGGAAGGTCTGCTCAATCCAAGATGACAACTAATTGATTACAGCATTACCCCAAAAACGGAGGATGCAGGTGGCAGTTGGAGAAGGTAGGAAACTGGTCTGTCTGCCCAATATAAAGGATCAAAACTGGCGGAGGCAGGTGGCAGTTGGAGAAGGTAGGAAACTGGTCTGTCTGCCCAATATAAAGGATCAAAACTCGTGGAGGAATAAAAATAGTATAAATAGGAAAGTTTACCAGTTTTATTTTAGGCCCGGATGTTTACAGCTGTGCCATACAGATTGCAAAATAGTTGTGAAGAGATTTTTGATGTACCTATTCCATGGTACAGGGTGTATGAGTTGACATATAAAATGACGTAAGATTCAAGACTTTGTGCTTTTCAGCTCAAATTAGTATATAGAATGGTTGAGGGGCAACTCTTGGGGAACTGTAGGGGGGGTCTTGGAGGGCTGGTGGGAGATCTGTCAATGTGCCCTTGAGCAGGGCGTTGACCCTGGTTGCTTCTGTGTGTCGCTCTGAATGGGAGGCTGTTAGATGGCTAATATGATGTAGTTGTTGAGTGGCTTCACTGCAAGTATATTGTATGTTTTAAATATTCAATTAATTAATTAATTAATTATATATATATATATATATAAAATCAGTATATATATATATATTTTAAAAATATAATAATAATTTTAAAACAACAACAAGCATGGTGTCACACATTCCAACAACTAGGGGGTAGTTAACTGGACACAGATTATTCCTAGTCCTGGACTAAAAAGCATCTTCAATCGGGAATCTCCATTTAATTGGCTTTGAAAAAATATGTGCAGAAAAGTCTTCACCCACACCCCTTTGAGCCATTTCCTAACGGTATACAGTACCAGTCAAAAGTTTGGACACACCTACTCATTCAAGGGTTTTTCTTTATTTTTACTATTTTCTACATTATATAATAATAGTGAAGACATCAAAACTATGAAACAACACATATGGAATCATGTAGTAACCAAAAAAGTGTTAAACAAATCAAAATATATTTTATATTTGAGATTCTTCAAACTAGCCACCCTTTGCCTTGATGACAACTTTGCACACGCTTGGTAATCTCTGAACCAGCTTCATGAGGTAGTCACCTGGAATGCATTTCAAATAACAGGTGTGCCTTGTCAAAAGTTTATTTGTGGAATTTCTTTCCTTCTTAATGCGTTTGTGCCAATCAGTTTTGTTGTGACAAGTTAGGACTGGTATACAGAAGATAGCCCTACTTGGTAAAAGACCAAAAACCATCAAGTGCTATGATGAAACTGGCTCTCATGAGGACCGCCACAGAGGATAAGTTCATTCGAGTTAACTGCTCTTCAGATTGCAACAAGTAACAGACACATCTCAACATCAACTGTTCAGAGGAGACTGTGTGAATCAGGCCTTCATGGTCGATTTGCTGAAAAGAAACTACTACAAAATGACACTAATAAGAAGAAGAGACTTGCTTGGGCCAAGAAACACGAGCAATCTGTCCTTTGGTCTGATGAGTCCAAATTTGAGATTTTTGATTCCAACCACCATATCTTTGTGAGACGCAGAGTAGGTGAACGGATGATCTCCGCATGTGTGGTTCCCAACAAGAAGCATGACGGAGGAGGTGTGATGGTGTGGGGGTGCTTTGCTGGTGACACTGTCAGTGATTTATTTAGAATTCAAGGCACACCTAACCAGGATGGCTACTACAGCATTCTGCAGCGATACTCCATCCCATCTGGTTTGCACTTAGTGGGGCTATAATTTGTTTTTCAACAGGACAATGACCCAAAACAAACCTCCAGGCTATGTAAGGGCTATTTGACCAAGAAGGAGAGTGATGGTGCTGCATCAAATGACCTGGCCTCCATAATCACCCGACCTCAACCCAATTGAGATGGTTTGGGATGAGTTGGACCGCAGAGTGAAGGATAAGCAGCCAACCAGTGCTCAGCATAGTCCTTCAAGACTGTTGGAAAATCATTCCTCACTAAGCTGGTTGAGAGAATGCCAAGAGTGTGCAAAGCTGTCATCAACGAAAAGGGTGACTACTTTGAAGAATCTCAAATATAAAATATATTTGGTTTGTTTAACACTTTTTTGGTTACTATATGAGTTAGTTCATAGTTTTGATGTCTTCACTATACCTTTGAGTGGTACTGTATGTAAATTAGATATATATGTATTTCATTTCAATAAATGTGCAAAAATTTCTACAAACATGTTTTCACTTTGTCATTATATATGTGTAGATGAGTGCTAAAAATAGATTTATTCCATTTTGAATTCAGCCTGTAAACAACATAATGTGGAATAAGCCAAGGGGTATGAATACTTTCTGAAGCCCCTAGCTCAGGTACATAGCTGGATATCTACGGTGTTTACAGGCCTCCTGGTTCCAGGCCCTAGCTCGGTACATAGCTGGATATCTATGGTGTTTACAGGCCTCCTGGCTCCAGCCCCTAGCTCGGTACATAGCTGGATATCTATGGTGTTTACAGGCCTCCTGGCTCCAGCCCCTAGCTCGGTACATAGCTGGATATCTATGGTGTTTACAGGCCTCCTGGCTCCAGCCCCTAGCTCGGCACATAGCTGGATATCTATGGTGTTTACAGGCCTCCTGGCTCCAGCCCCTAGCTCGGTACATAGCTGGATATCTATGGTGTTTACAGGCCTCCTGGCTCCAGCCCCTAGCTCGGCACATAGCTGGAAATCTACAGCGCATTCGGAAAGTATGCAGATCCCTTAACTTTTTCCACATTTTGTTACATTACAGCCTAATTCTAAAATGGATTAAATTAGTCCTTTAGGTGTCTTTTGGCAAACTCCAAGCAGGCTGTCATGTGCCTTTTACTGAGGAGTGGCTTTCATCTGGCCCCTCTACCATAAAGGCCTGATTGGCGGAGTGCTGCAGAGATGGTTGTCCTTCTGGAAGGCTCTCCCATCTACACAGAGGAACTCTGGAGCTCTGTCAAAGTGACCATCCGGTTCTTGGTTACCTCCCTGACCAAGACCCACCTCCCCCGATTGCTCAGTTTGGCCGGGCGGCCAGCTCTAGGAAGAGCCTTGGTGGTTCTAAACTTCTTCCATTTAAGAATGACAGAGGCCACTGTGTTCTTGGGGACCTTCGATGCTGCAGAAATGTTTTTGTGCCCTTCCCCAGACCTGTGCCTCAATACAATCCTGTCTCTGAGCTCTAAGGTTTTTGCGCTGACATGTACAGTCAACTGTGGGACCTTATATATATGGAGGTATGTGCCTTTCCAAATCATGCCCAATCAATTAAATTTACCACAGCTGGAATCCAATCTGGTTGTAGAAACATCTCAAGGATGATCATTGGAAACAGGATGCACCAGAGCTCAATTTCGAGTCTCATAGCAAAGGGTCTGAATACTTATTTAAATAAGGTATTTATGTTTTATTATTTTTAATACATTTGCAAAAACTTCTAAAAACCTGTTTTTGCTTTGTCATTATGGGGAATTTTGTGTAGATGGATGAGGAAAAAATGTCATATAATCCATTTTAGAATAAGGCTGTAACGTAACAAAATGTGGAAAAAGTAAAGGGGTCTGAATACTTTCCGAATGCACTGTATATTCTTTACAGGCCTCTAGGCTCCAGACCCTAGCTTGGTACATAGCTGGTTATTTATGACTTTTAACAGGCCTCCAGACTACAGCCACTAATGTCTACACAGGCCACTAGCCACACTGTTTGTGACTGAGAGCTCTCTCTTCTGTCTAACATTTCTAAACCCCACTCACTCACACGACAGGGTAAAAAATGGGCAGATTAGCCTGGGATTTAGCTTAGTACAAGAGTAAACAGAAGTCACTGGGCACAATGAACAACAAGCCTATTGAGAAAAAGCTCTTTCTTTAGTTTAGGGTGAGTAGCAGCTCTGAGAGGAGAGAGCAGAGAGCACACAGACAGGCAGTAGTGTGACAGCTGATGGTGAAGAGGCCTTGGCCTTATCTGCTGCTGAGCAACACACACACACCAATAGGAAACAATGGTCTGTCCTTGCCTTAATTAAAAACAACAGAATGGTTTCCCGTGGTGAGTCAGAGACTTCCTGAATGAGCGAGCATGAGGACAGGCAGGTACCCATGCACCCCCACCCACCCACCCACCCACACACCCAGCCACACACACAGGCTTGTTGGACCCCTAACTAAGCCAATCAGTAGGGATGGGATTAGGCGATCTTGACAGATAGCAAATAGATGGATGCACCTGCACCATTCACAAACTTCTGACCCCCTTCTAGGAAAACAATGCACTAAAATTCACTGACTTTTTACTAAAGATAATAGAACTAGTGGAGCTGATATCAGATAGTTATTTGTCTCAACATATGTCATTTTCATCACATAGCAGGCACTCTTACACAGAGCAACTTGCAGTAGTGAGTGCAATCATTTCATACTTTCATTTTCTCCTTACTGGTCACCCATGGGAATCGAACCCACAACCCTGGCATTGCAAGCCTCATGCTCTACCAACTGAACCACACAGGACTATATCAGACAGATACATTTTCTGAAAGGGCATCTGTCTCTTACAAATACAAAAACACGCCTTACAGCAACCCCACACACATAACTCGCTTCTGGGACACCAATCAGCAGTTGTTTCAGAACAGCCACATTCATCCAGCACCTTAAAGGCTTTACAGCCCCAAAGGCCATGCATTTATGGAGACACTGAAATGAGAGTAGTCTCCATCTAGGGATACACATAATTATTTCTAAAGACATGCTATGCTGTGTGTCTGGCTCTCTCTGCATGCCTCTGTGACACCTCCTATACATTCCTGTGTAATCTGATGTAGATCCCCCCTAACCCCTCTCAAACGGAGCCCCTGGGGGACCCAGGTAAAGATGGCTCCAAACTGCATCTAGTGACAATCATCTCCCCTACACAAACTCTACCAAGTGTCTGAGTTATGTTTGTCTCTTGAATCAACAGAGAAAGGGAGAGAGAAATTGAGAAATAGAGAGAGGGGGAGAGAGTGAGAGAGAGAGGGGAGAGAGAGAGAAATGGAGGAGTACAAAGAAAACGCAACTAATAAACGTATTTGGCCAGTGGCTAAAACCATTAGCACATTGGCCAGACCTTACCTCAGGCCACTTGTTTTCTTTGTACTCCCCCATTTGATAGATTAGCTGTGGAGAGGCCCGGTGAAAGTAATTGCGAAAGACCCAAGGAGGTTGCCCCCCACCAAGGCGTAGCCTCTCACAAGTCTACCACCATTAGAGATGAATCCGCTAAATCTGCCAAACAAACATTAAACATGAACTCTCATGAGCTAAACTCACCTGGCAGCCTCTCTTCTCAATTTCTGTGATGCACTTTTCGATGAGCAGGGGCACCATGAGTCCTGAGTTCTCTCTCTCCACAACCCTCCAGGCCTCCACCCCAAACATCTGTCGCTCCCGGTCCCCATCGTAGCCTCCATCCAGGGAGTTCTGCCACTGCTCCATCAGGTTCAGCTTCACGTAGATCAGGCCTCGTGGCTCCAGCTTCACGGCCAGCTGATGACTCCTGGTCACCCTGAAGAGAGCCGGTAGCACCACAGTGCCATGACAGCACACCCGGTTCTTCTTGGGTGTGGGGTCCCAGCTGAACACAACTAGCTTCAGGTGCTGGGCGTTCTCCAGCTCGATGTTGAAGGTGTGGTCCATGTCTAGGAAGGTGGTCCGGCAGGTGAGCAGGGCAGTGCGTGCCTTGTTGACCGAGTCCACCTGGATGGCGCAGTAGACGTCCCGGGAGTCGACACGTGGCGGCTTGAGGTCCTCAGCGCCGTAGAAGTGCAGGCTCATCAGGCCTGAGATGTACTGGGTGCACTTGGGCTGTTCTGTGAAGGAGTAGTGGCGGAACGCGTCAATGTCTAGTTCTGTGCCGTGCAGCTTGGAGCTGCCACCTCCTCCTGTTACTCCTCCTGCTCCTGTTCTCTCTCCTCCTCCAGTGGCTGGGTCTTTCTCTTTCTCCTTCCCCTTGCCTCCCTTGCCCTCTGAGGACCTGTGCTTCCCAGACTTGGCCACCAGTTCTGGGGAGTCCCCGTCACTGAGGTAGCCCCCCTTGCTAGCCGACATGGAGGTCCCGCTGCTCTTCTTCTTGCTGTAACTTTGCTGTGTCGACACACTGCTGTCCAAGTGATATCTCGAGATCACATTACGGCTGGCGGCCGCCCCCTGCCCGCCCCCTGGGGACAACCTGGGAGGAGCGGAGCCTGGTTCTGACCCACTATTGGTTTTGGGACACTGGGTCCTTGTCTCTGATTGGCTGCTCGCGCTGGCTCCGTTACCGCTGGTGTTGTTGTTGTTGCTAGGGATCCCTTTGACGCTGAGCTTGCGGCTGAGTTCCGGAAGCTTCTTCATCTTCATGGAGAGTTTCCTGACGGTGCGCGGGGACTTGATCTTGTCCGGGAATGACCAGTTGAGGGAGCTTCCCTTCTTAGCAGGGTTGGGGCTGGAGGGAGGCGAGAAGCCGGGGGTGGCCAGGTCAGGGCCTTCTGCTGCAGTGAGAACAACAAGGACAGACAGAGAGAGAGAGAGAGAGAGAGAGAGAGAGAGAGAGAGAGAGAGAAAGAGAGAGAGAGAGAGAGAGAGAGAGAGAGAGAGAGAGAGAGAGAGAGAGAGAGAAAGAAAGAAAGAAAGAGAGAGAGAGAGAGAGAGAGAGAGAGAGAGAGACCATGTTGAAACTCACAGAGGTCACCAGAGAAAATACACGAAGATAGACACAACACTCAACATTTAGATACTAAAGAAGGGCACTGGCAAGATTTGTTGAAGGCTAAACAAATCTAAATTGAGTTATGTATATGTCATAGTTTTTAGACGTCTGACAGTTAGACAGGGGTTGACATGAGACTAATATGGGACTAAATTCAATTGCTTTACACCATCAGCAACAGCTTGCATTCCAGATCAGACCGTAACAAACTTCACCATTGAAAAAATAGGTCAGTTGTTAACTAAGAATGAACTCCTGTGATGTGGTTAACTAAATTAAATGCTAGGTAAATTCTAGATTACGGTAGATCTTATTAGCAAAGGTGTGAGCGAGCCAGGTCTCTGAAGAAAATTGTTACACAAAGAGGAATTAGACACTTCTGCTTCAGGGCTCAGGGCTAACGTTACTGAAGGGAGAACCCATTACTAACACATCCATTCAATGGTATGCATCTACAAGTTGCCTAAATTACACTCAGGAATGTTAGAGCCTGGAGAGAAGCTCCTAACCAGTAGTCTTGGGGCCAGAGTGAGAGTCTAGTCGAAAGAAAGCCTATGAAGTGGGACTGAATTTGGGAGCTCCTTCTCAGAATCTTTCCCCCAAGGCACTGTCCTTCAGTGGGCTCTGCCTGCCTCCATGATCCATCCATCCATCCAGCCATACTCTGTTTCTACAACAACAACCCACCCCTCTTGCGACAAACTATTCTATTAGTTTGTTTCAGTAGAAGTTTGTCAGGTTAAACAAATCCATCTGGCCTTCCCCAGCAGCAAGCCAGCACCAGGTGCAGTGGACAGAGAGGACATGGACAGGACAGCCCTTACCCTCCAGCCTCAGGCCAGGCCAGCTACAGTTTAGATGACTGAAGTGTCTCGCTGGTCCCCTGATGGGATTCTTGAGCCCGTTTCAAACAGAGAAGAGCACTTTTCGCTTTTCCCTTTCCTAATAGGATTTCCTCTTTTGCTAACCTTTCCCTTTTTCTATCCTCTCCCCTTTTCACACATCACAGGGAAATACCATCAGCTTCAAGGGACAGACTGTCCAAAACATGTAACATGGCTGAGGTAACTCATTTATATATTGTACAGAACCAGTCTGCATCACCACCATTTTAAGATAACTTTATGATTTGGTGCACTGCAGTACTAGTAGTATCTACATTCATGGCCTTCCAAGACAATAAGTCAGTAACTAGTACAACAAAAACTTGATTTAATTTCTTCAACATTCAGTTACTTTTTGAGCACAATTCTGTCACAGTTGAATATTTCAGCAATAAGGCCAGAGAAGGTGTGGTATATGGCCAATATACCACGGCTAAGGGCTGTTCTTATGCACGACATAACGCTGAGTATATTGGCCATATATCACAAACCCCAGAGGAGCCTTATTGCTATTATAAACTGGTTACCAATGTAATTAGATCAGTAAAACTAAAGCTTTTGTCATACCCGTGGTATTCGGTCTGATATACCATGACTTTCAGCCAATCAGAATTCAGGGATAAAACAACACAGTTGAATATAAGACATTAAATCACTCCAAAACACACTACAATGTGCTTATTCTCTCTTTACAGTTATCACTTGCGTATCATTTTCAGTTTTCTGTTTTCAAACCGCAAGTTCCTCCACACTGCTGAAACAAAGGAGTGATTCTGTTGGCTATTCATTGTGAAGAGAGCAAAAGAGAGGGAAAGGGGGAGAAGGAGAGTAAAAGAGAGGAAAGAGAAAGTAGAAGAAAGAGAGATAGAGGGAAAGAGAGTTAAAGAGTGAGAGGAAGAGAAAAAGAAAGCAAAGAGAAAGAGAGAGCACAGAAGAGGGTAGCATGACCTGCCAACATCCCCTGCTCTATTTTCAGAGTGGCCTGCTGTGCTATTCTGGAGAGAGGGGTAAGAGGAAGGCAGGGAGGGGGTAGAGGAGGTGTAGGAGGGTGTAGCAAGGGGGTAAGAGGGAGGCAGGGAGGGGGTAGAGGAGGTGTTGGAGGGTGTAGCGAGGGGGTAAGATGGAGACAGCAGTAGGGCAGAGTGGGTTGCTGCATGCATGAAGAGGGGCAGAGAGAAGACGAGAGGGGGGGGAAGGGGGTATGGGGGGGACAAAGGCACTCCTTGTACTGCGAATCAGAGGCCTGGCCAGTGAAAGGGGGTGTTATCTGACATTCCATAATAAACCATGTTTAGCCTCCATTCCCTTTCCTTAGGCTGCTGAATATAAATCCCTGTTAGCTAGTGGTTCCTGACAATAACAAATACCAGCACACAGAGGGGGAAAGGGGGAGAGAGCCGGACCAAAGGTGCAAAATACCTCTGGAAGAAGTGCCAAACAACATCTACGGTGCGTCCCAGATACTGAGGTTTAGGTTTGGCCAAACTCACATGCCTTCAATTGTATTTGGCAATTATCCTAAATCTAATGGTATGAACAGAACCCTCATCCACAACAACAGCCAACTGAGTTAAATCTGGTGGATATAACATTTACCAAGTAGAATAACATTACCTTTAAAACAAATCCAATGACTACTGTGCTGTTCTCCATAGTTCCCTCACTATTCTGTAGCCATTTACCCTGTGGCAACATCTACAGCAACGTCAGAGAGAAAGAGAGGGACAGACACTCGACACCCTCTACCTGAGGATCAGGGGAACTGTTTGATACTTAACCCCCGGGGGATGTTCATAGGGTCAAAGGGCAAAGGGTAGCATTCCGCACGTTGGAACCGGAGCTGGGTGACCAGTGTCGCCCCCATACACCCCCCTCTCCCTTATGACCGCCAAGGCCCACCCCGGGCAGACTGTCACTGACACCCCTCTAACAAAGAAAAGGAATTTATGGCCCTTGATTGCCTTTAAAAAAGTTCTGGGCCCAGACAGGTGCTAAGCGAGAGAGCGGTGTGTGTGTGTGGAAGGAGTGTGTGTATGTGTGTGTGTCTGTGTGTGTGTGTATATGTGTGGGCATAAAGAGAGACTGTGTGTGTGTGGGGGGGGCATAGTATGTGTGAATGCGGCAGTGTGAGAAAGTTACTGTGTTCTGTAACAGTAACTGTGCGTGTATGAGTGTACTTCCTCTGACAGAAGGTGATAGGAGACAAAGTTGGTGTCCTTAATTACCCCTAGGCAATTCCACGGTAACAGTGACTCATTTACTTGAAGAACAGTGCAGATGCAAAGTTTGATAACAGAATGATTGTTTGTGCTGTCATTCTATTACCAAACCTTGCATCTGCACTTTTCTTAAAGTAAATCTGTTTTTGCACCATTTTCTGTGGAAATTGTTAAAGCTGCCATATGTAAACTTTTTGTGCGACCCGACCAAATTCACATAGAAATGTTCCCATTCTTAAATTTCATTTTAGCAACTTTTACTTTCGGTTTGGTACACCAGCTTCAAACAGCTGAAAATACAATCTTTTTGGTTATTGAAATGATATTTCACAGCGGTTTAGATGGTACAATGATTTTTTACACTTGCTTGTTTTGTCACATAAACTGAAATTAGGCGAACTATTAACATTTTTCAACCAGGAAATAGAGGAACTATTTCTGCATATTGCAGTACTTGTGCATAGAGTTGTATGGTTTGTTTAAAGTTATACTTCGGGATTTTGGCAAGGAAGCCCTTTATCTACTTCCCCCAAATCAGATGCACTCATGGATTAGCAACATGCATGCCCCGGCCACCTAAAGATCTGTCTTTTCCAACCGTCTATTTGCTGTGTTTGAGTGGCCCAAAATCCCTTGTCGCTTAAATCTGGCTGGATTGATTGCTTTCATTTTACTCCTGAGACTCTCATACTCTTTGCTTGTGCCTGTCGTTATTCCCGTTAACGTTACAACCGCGTCAAACACAACCCAGTAATGGCTGAAATGGAATACATCGTCTTTCCGTTGAATCTATAAGAACACTAAAGCTTCGTCTGAGATTTAACGCCTCATCGACACTTACATCACAAGAAAGAGAAGAGACTTTTAATTCAATTTAATACAGTTGAAATGCTTACAAATTAGTTGCACTGAAATGAAAGCAAACTTTTGAAAATGAACACTGATTATAGTGATAGTATGTCTGATTTTGCAAACAATGTAAAGTATGTATAGATAGGTGTAATCTAGAGCCAAGCGTGTTGACTTGTTATCTGAGGGTATCCTGCTATTGACACATTTGTTGAATAATGCAACAGAATTTGACAACAACAGTAATTAATAAGGCAGTCTAGACAGTGCAGATAGGCTACAACAATCAATCAATTAAACGTATTTATAAAGCCCTTTTTACATCAGTCGATGTCACAAAGTGATATACAGAAACCCAGCCTAAACCCCAAACAGCAAGCAATGCAGACAGCACATTGTTGGTGTTGCAACCCTGTTCCACCCCTTTATGTTAATGTATTAATACATGCAAATACACCCAGTGTATTTATGCAAAAGCTGCACATATAACTTTATTTTAACACAAAATATATATAAAAAAATACCTGATAGCATTAGAAAATGTAAATATGAGTGCATTCTAAGAAGAAAAATTGATATTTGACATTATATTGAATACCTGAATTCCCAACAAAATTCCTGAACTTCATTTATTATTTGTCCATGCCAGTAAAATGTTTAATATGCTATAATTCTGTCAATATCTGATGGATTTAGTATTTTTTATTTAACCTTTATTTAACTAGGCAAGTCAGTTAAGAACAAATTCTTATTTGCAATGACGGCCTAGGAACAGTGGGTTAACTATCTTGTTCAGGGACAGAACGACAGTATCTTCATATATTGTCCAACTGTTGCATTTATTACAATTGTTTTTTAAAAACATTTTAACAATTTTGATGACTGTTGCTACATGGATACCATTTCTATGTCTCTGTATCCAGTTTGAAAGAAGTTAGAGGTAGTTTCGCGAGCCAATGCAAACTGCGCAAATGCTAGCTCGCAATTGCGCTAACGCTAGTTAGCAACTTCCTTCAAACTGCACTCAGAGACATAAAAAGGGTATCCACGGATTAATCTGACTCTGGGGAAGTAGATAATGACTTTCATTGCCAAAATCCCCAAATATCCCTTTAACTTTGCAATCATTGTTTTTTTGGGGGCATACATTTTAAAGTGAAAAACTGCCCTCTCCCTAGCAAACTCACACACTCATTATTGACACAAACAGAGAAGGAAAGAGAGTTCTCTAGTGCACTGTTCTCTGGCACCATATTCTCTAGTGCACTGCTTTTGACCAGGGCCCATAGGACTCTGATCAAAGTAGTGCACTGTATAGGGAATAGGCTGCAATTTGGGACACAGACAGAGACACTGTATTGGTGGCTCTCCTCTCCTTGAGGCCTAAATCATTCAGTGCTGGAATCCTTTCAGAGGCCACAGCAGCCACGGGAGGTGTTTCATATTCCCTACAGTGCACTACTGCACTACTTTTGACCAGTACCCTATGGGCTTTATAGTGTACTAAATAGGAAACAGGGTGCCATTTGGGATGCATCCATAGCCAGGCATGGCAGGCAGGCCCTATGCTTTCTATACTCCCAATAGCACAACAACATGGATACCTGCCAACGCAGCCTGTCTTGCTCTCTATGTAGACTAAGGCTACTGCCACAGGCATTCCAACTCAGCCCAGAGATCCTCTGTATCTCCAACAACAGTGTGTGTGTGTGTGTGTGTGTGTGTGTGTGTGTGTGTGTGTGTGTGTGTGTGTGTGTGTGTGTGTGTGTGTGTGTGTGTGTGTGTGTATATATGTATTTTCACTCTTGTGATCCCCAGAGTCAAAATTAATGAAGTGATCCTTCATTTACTGCAGCGCTTCACTTTCGCAGGCTGATCCGATCCAAACAACCATAAAAATAGCTCTGACCACATTTGACCCCAACGGCCCAACTTCCAGATTTCCTGTCCAGGCGCTATGGGAACACACACCTGCCTCTACATGCTCTCTATAGTCTATCCGTCATTATCCTCCATACAAACACAGCATTCAGCCAGACAAAGGAGCAGTCAATGACTGCCCTATGAGGAGTCTAGGGTGTATCCGGTTAGGAAAAAGAACCAACCAACCAGCCGGACAGACAGACAGAGATAGAAGGTCTAGTGTTGGACTGGGTCATTCTAATCTAACGTGCATAAATTAATTATTATTCAACAGACACTCTTATTATTCAAAGCCAGTAACAAAGTGTTATCCATTTTTAGCCACTTGTAATAAAGTAGCCATCTGTGCTAGCGGGTTTGGCTCGTAGTGAAGAGGGGATTGAGACTTTATAAAGGAGAAGAGAAGAGGAGGGTGATAGGATGTAGGCATCACAAAAACCTGAAAAAGGAGTAGGACACTATAGTTTCCCTCTCCATTCTACTATCCCCCTTTTATTCTAATCTAGGGCTTTCTTTTACAGGCTGCATGTGGACAATATGCATTACTGAAAGCAGTGACCATAATACCCCCATGTCTGTTCCTCCCTGTAGTCTGTGGAAAGCAGATTGAGTGACAGGTCTCAATTACTCCCTGTGGGGAGAGGGGTGAAACAATTCCATGACCAGTCAGTCAGTCAGTTAGTCACTCATGACTAGAAGGCCAAATCACACATCACAGCAGACATTTGTCCATTAAACTTAAGTTCTCAACCTTACCTCCCCTCCCAATAACCCCACCAACCAGCTAACAGTACACCCTATTTAACCGTGTTGTCTTAAGGGCCACTATGTTTAACAGCAGAGAAAAACCTCTAAATGATCTTTTTTCAGCTTGAAATTTGATTACTTTTCCTAGAGTGACCCCAACATTAGAAAAAGTGAAACATCGCCTTTGTTCATATTTCCATGAAAGCTGTACACCACCAGGGTACAAAGATTGTCTTAGGGTCAAAAAGTTATATAACTTTTTAACGTTTTTGTGGTGTGTAAAATCATTTACACACCACAAAAACTACAAAGACACACACACACACACACACACACACACACACACACACACACACACACACACACACACTGAGATATTGAGATTATACGTGCTACTGATGAACTCAGACAAAACTACAATTTTTTTGTGCATGTGCAGCATCTCCCCTCCACGACCTCACACATGACTCAAGTTCACAGACAAAATTAACAAAATTACAGACAAAATAAACATTTCTTGAAAGCATTGTTTACTAATGGGGAATGTAGTCAGAGGCTATAAAGGTGCTGCAGATGACAGTCCCCCCAGTTCTCTCTAAGCTGAAGCCACGATTCTCAGTGCACAACAGGTCATGGATCGGATTTTTTCAGATGTCCAGGAGGAACAAGAGAACAATGATTTAGAAGAGGAGGAGGTATCTGAAGAAGAAGATGGGGGAAGAATACAACCCAGAGCACGATAAATCATCTTCAGATGAAGAAGAAATCCCCCAAGCTGAAAGAGAGACATTTTTGTCAAAGAACAGCAAAATAACATGGTCCTTGTCACCATATGACCAGGGCAGGATGGCAGCACAAAAAGTCATAAGGATGACCCCATGACCCACAAGACATGCAGTTGCCCATGCCTAGGACATCACCTCCACATTCTACATGTTCATCACACCAGCCATAGAAGAAAATCATCCTGGAGATGACAAACTTGGTCGATTTTCCGTGCCACAATGCCACTGAAAGTCTTTCACACTTTCTCAAGAATGCTACGATTTGACAAGAGAGGTCTGGGAGAAGTGGGTGGAGCGTCTGCCGTACCTCTACGACCCTGAAGTAACAGCGTTGAGCAACTGGCTCCATTCAGAGGTACATTTTTATTTTTGTATCTGTAATGGAAGTGATTTTCACTGTTAATTGTATTATGTTTTGCTGTAATATCATTGATTTATGTGATTGTTTTCTGTGACACTGATACTAATTACTGATAGTAATCTCTTTTGTCAAAAGGTCGCTGTCCTTTCTGGCAGTATATGCTCAGCAAGCCAGCAAAGTATGGCATTAAGATATGTGTGGCCTGTGATGTACAATCCAGCTACGCTTGGAAGATGCAAGTCTACACAGGGAAGCCGACCAGTGGAGGCCCGGTGAAGAACCAGGGGATGCGGGTTGTGCTTGATGTGACAGATGGACTAAGGGGGCACAATGTCACGTGACAATTTCTTCACCTCTTATGAACTCAGCCAGCACCTCCTGAAGAGGAAGATCACCATGGTTGGCACAGTTAGAAAGAACACGCCTGAGCTCCCCCTGCACTCCTTGCAACAAGAGGGAGAGAGGCCTTCTCATCAAAGTTTGCCTTCACCCCCACCACCACTCTAGTTTCTTACCTTCCAAAGAGAAACAAGAATGTGGTCCTCCTGAGCACACTGCACAAAATGGCTGAGATCAGTGAGGACAGGAAGCCAGCCATCATACTGGACTACAACCACAACAAATGAGGCGTGGACAACGTTGACAAGGTGATTGGGACTTACAGTTGCAGGAGGATGACTGCCCACTGGACCCTGGTCATCTTCCATAACATGATTGATGTGTCCTCATACAATTCCTTCGTGATATGGAACAAGATCAAACCTACCTGGTTGCCTGATAAGCAGAACAAGAGGAGGGGGTTCCTGGAGCAGCTGGGAAAGGCACTTGTAACCCCACACATTTAAAGAAGTGAGCGCCTCCCCCGCACAGCAGCTTCTGCAGCACTTGTGAAAGCTGTTCAGGGGGCTGAATCTTGCCCTGATCCACCTGAGGCTGCAGCTGGGGCAGGCAAGAGGAGGAGATGCCAATTCTGCCCCCCAAAGAAGGACTGTAAAACAAATACTATGTGCTGCACATGTGAGAATATCTGCAAAGTCCATGCTCACACACTTGCATACTGTCCTACATGTGCTAATTAGAATTGACTGATTTATGTTCTTCACGTTTTTGTTTTGTATCTATTATCTTATTTGTATTTATTGTTGATGTTTATACACCTTGTGGGTGGGGGCAATGGCTCAAAAAATGGGAGACAACTACTATTTTGTAGTTGAATTCCTCGTTGTACAGTATATAAGAATATATCACTATGTTGCCAAAAAAGTTCAAGACTGTTATTGTTTCCCTTCAATAAAATGCATTCAAAACTACTTTCTGCACATTTCTGATACTTTCTTAGGCGATACAAGTGTTATCTCTTTCTAAAACAAATATGTTTACACCTATACAGTATCTTTAGCAAAAATAATAAACCTCTACTTAAAGAAAACAATTATGACCGGTGTGTTGTAATAAAAACAAGTGGTGTCCACTGATTAAATTCAGTCTTTCTGCATTGTGAAGAGGGAAAACCCACATATTCACAAAGTTTGTGATGAATGGCAGGTTGTTTCTTCATGCAAAATAGATTTGGGGTTTAAAATTCAATTAAGCTGCTTTATTTTAGGGTTTTAGTGAAGGCGGGGCATTTTTGACCATTAGGACAAGGGGAGTATACAGAATGTATAGGGTTAAGTCAGGGACATGTCTGATACATCGTCCTCCTGCAAACCCAAAACACGGCCTGTCACCCTGCCACTTCCTGCCGTGACAGCGTCTCGGCACTCAGGTCCTGTTACATCCCAAAGGATTATGGGAGTATTTTTACCACATTACAGAGACCTGGACACATACATCATCATCGTCATCCTCATCATTATTATTATTATAGGGCTCACCACCGTTCACAACCCCTGTGACTGACTGACGGATAAATAGGTAACGTCACCTCTCACTGGGGGCCTAGCTGGCACACACACAACGTAGTAACACACACAACGTAGTAACACACACAACGTAGTAACACACACAACGTAGTAACACACAACGTAGTAACACACACAACGTAGTAACACACACAACGTAGTAACACACACACACCCTTTCTCTTTGAGGACACGTAATGCGGTAGGTTCTTTTTTGTTGAGACACGGGTTGAAGTGTGGAGTGGCGTTGGCTAACCCACAGGAGCCGACCGCAAAGTCAACAACGAGCAGGGAGTTCCGGAGTGGAACACTGGAACACAAAACACTCACTGAACACTCCCCACCATGCACAACACAGAACACAGCAAGCAGCACATCTCCCAGATAACTAGGCGACCTACACTATCACAAGGACGCCACATTCCACACAACACAACAACATACTGACTCATTTATGATACAAGTTCCTGTAAATGCCTTTCTGTCTCAGTCACAGATCAATCACACAGAATTCACACAGTTCACAGAATAAGAACAGATAAACCAACATAATAATCATGCAACTTCTATCTACACAGAGGAGTCTTTCTACGTGCTTTCCCCTTTCATCGTTTAACCATGAAAGACTGTGGGAAATATCTGGAATTTCACACTGTACCATATCAAATGACAAGAGCAGAAAATAGCTTAGTTTTAATTGGTTATAATCAGTGTCTGTGGCTATTCCAGCATTCATGTGCTGGAACACTGAGACCCCACTCAGGCCCTGGCCTAAGGCTAATCCTGATCCTGCATGTAAAGTCTTTCATGACTGAGACTTTGGCCACTCAGCATGTGATGTCACTGTGAGCCGGGGCTTTGTTGTTACCCATTGGCCGAGCTCTAGCTGTTGGCCGCTACCTGTCAATCACGCTTGTGTTATGTCACTCACTCTCACAAAAAAGGTTCAGCGAGAGAATGTCCCCTCAGAACACATTGTTTTGGAGGGAATGTCCCCAACACAAGACTGGAGATGTAGGATGAAGGAGGTTCCAAAACATTTGCTGTTGTTCACTCAGACAAATGTAAAAAGTGTTTTAATACTTTTAAAACTTCTAACCAACTAATATTACCAATAGATATCTGGTAGTTTGCTCTTTTCACTAATACATTTAGTCAAAGTAAAGTGAGCAACACCAGTGCACATGTCAGGCTTGTTATGACTTTCATAAAGAACTTCTGTTGCTATGGCTGCTGCCAATTATGCGGAAGGGATAAGTATATCCTTGCTATTCAGCTTCGCTTTGTGTTCAACAATCAGAAAGCTCTTTTGCATGCCATAGAAGACAGTAGTTAAAAGTCATAATTATGGGTTCACTTCAAGATTTGTCAAAATGTCCAAACAACCGTGTTGCCACATCAGAGCAGTCAAAATAAGAAGTAAAAAAATGTAAAATACAACGTACTAAGAGAGTTGTGTAGGGGCTGTCATCACAATATAGGGGGTACACCCTCTCTGCCCAGAGTGGGTGAAACGCACTTTGGTGATGAAATGTTAAATCCTTATGTGAAGACAAATATAATTTTTTATGTTCTGAATCGTTCAGTGGGGTTTTTCAATCTTCGAAAAAGAATAGAAATTTCAAATTAAACTTATACTAAAATATGAAAATACTACATGTCATGTCTCTAAATCGATATCCCTCTTACCTCTATATTGTTTTATGTCCTGAGTATTCGAGAAGAAAGATGAGCCTGTCAGGTAGCCATGTAGATTTAATTATTGTACAGAATCCAGCCTTACTGACGCAAAGCAATTTCCCAAGTTTTTTGACCACTTTTGTGTCTTTCCTCCATTGATTTAGTCACCCTAATTCTGGCCATGCTACAAGGGTAAAACCTTCAATACAGTTTGGACAGATTATGATAGAGATAAGAAGTTGGTCAAAATATGCATTTTTGATTGGACACCCTACATAATAGTTAAAATCGTGTTGCGCAGTCTCAACACTGAAACACACACACACACACACCAGGCCTCAAATTTCCCAGCAATGAAGCCTAAAAGAATTCATGTCTTGTGGCCAAAGTGGCTGTTGTGCCCTTGGGCTGAATATAATAATTCCTTTCCTTTCTCCCGGCTGCCAATCGCCATGCTCCGAAGCAGCTCTCACTCACATGGTTCTCTCAAACATCTAAATTCTTATTAGCCAATGCCCGTCACATGATCGGGTCCTTCTCACAGGCATCCCCACTCAGAAGTAGGTTACAAGTGAAGACACACCGGGGATGCAAAGGAGCGCATCCTTCTTATCCAAATCCGAGGCGCATATTGAAGATGTTATTGTCCACATTTACTTTTCGTCAGCTAACAAGAAGAATAACGAACAGCAAAAGCACTAGCCTATGTCAATGTACAAACATTGACATATTCTATTGGTCAGCTTGTCCTTCTGTGCGAGAAAAAATATTCTAAACATACTCTGGGACAGTTCTGGGACACGATAGATCCCAAATGAATACAACCCCTGTACATTAAGAAAAAACTTTTAAAAGCAATGAGGCTGATGCAACAGATCAGAAGGTTTAAGCTTAAAATGTTGATAAACTATTTCAACAGGACATCGACCGAAGCACACTGCCAAGACAACGTGGGAGCGGATACGGAACAAGACTCAAAAACTAGCATGGGTTGGTAATATGACTAGGATTGTGCCTTTGGCTGCTGGACAATGAAAGAAAGTTGACAACATGAAAGAAATACTGGTTTCATTGACATATGAGGAAGTGTTAATAAAATAATCCCCTTAAAATTCCTATGGTCAGAACATGGTAAGACATGCATCATAAAATGGAGGGAAAAAACGGGACAGCAACAAATTCTAAAAGACTGTTTTTGCTTCATCATTATGGGGCATTGTGTGTAGATTGATGAGGAATCATTTTATAATCTATTTTAGAATAAGGCTGTAACAACAAAATGTGGAAAAAGTCAAGGGGTCTGAATACTTTCCGAATGCACTGTATGTCGACAGAATCAAGCCATAAGAATGATCCTAGATTATATTTGCCAAACATAACTGGTGTTTAGCCTAAATACACTGCTCAAAAAAAAGAAAGGGAACACTTAAACAACACAATGTAACTCCAAGTCAATCACACTTCTGTGAAATCAAACTGCCCACTTAGGAAGCAACACTGATTGACAATAAATTTCACATGCTGTTGTGCAAATGGAATAGACAACAGGTGGAAATTATAGGCAATTAGCAAGACATCCCCCAATAACGGAGTGGTTCTGCAGGTGGTGACCACAGACCACTTCTCAGTTCCTATGCTTCCTGGCTGAATGCTGGCGGTGCTTTCACTCTAGTGGTAGCATGAGTCTACAACCCACACAAGTGGCTCAGGTAGTGCAGCGCATCCAGGATGGCACATCAATGCGAGCTGTGGCAAGAAGGTTTGCTGTGTCTGTCAGCGTAGTGTCCAGAGCATGGAGGTGCTACCAGGAGACAGGCCAGTACATCAGGAGACTTAGGAGGGCAACAACCCAGCAGCAGGACCGCTACCTCCGCCTTTGTGCAAGGAGGAGCAGGAGGAGCACTGCCAGAGCCCTGCAAAATGACCTCCAGACTCCATGAGGGTGGTATGAGGACCCGACGTCCACAGGTGGGGGTTGTGCATACAGCCCAACACCGTGCAGGACGTTTGGCATTTGCCAGAGAACACCAAGATTGGCAAATTCGCCACTGGCGCCCTGTGCTCTTCACAGATGAAAGCAGGTTCACACTGAGCACATGTGACAGACGTGACAGAGTCTGGAGACGCCGTTGAGAATGTTCTGCTGCCTGCAACATCCTCCAGCATGACCGGTTTGGCGGTGGGTCAGTCATGGTGTGGGGTGGCATTTCTTTGAGGGGCCGCACAGCCCTCCATGTGCTCGCCAGAGGTAGCCTGACTGCCATTAGGTACCGAGATGAGATCCTCAGACCCCTTGTGAGACCATATGCTGGTGCGGTTGGCCCTGGGTTCCTCCTAATGCAAGACAATTCTAGACCTCATGTGGCTGGAGTGTGTCAGCAGTTCCTGCAAGAGGAAGGCATTGATGCTATGGACTAGCCCGCCCGTTCCCCAGACCTCAATCCAATTGAGCACATCTGGGACATCAGGTCTCGCTCCATCCACCAACAGACTGTCCAGGAGTTGGCGGATGCTTTAGTCCAGGTCTGGGAGGAGATCCCTCAGGAGACCATCCGCCACCTCATCAGGAGCATGCCCAGGCGTTGTAGGGAGGTCATATAGGCACGTGGAGGCCACACACACTACTGAGCCTCATTTTGACTTGTTTTAAGGACATTACATCAAAGTTGGATCAGCCTGTAGTGTGGTTTTCCACTTTAATTTTGAGTGTGACTCCAAATCCAGACCTCCATGGGTTGATAAATTTGATTTCCATTGATAATTTTTGTGTGATTTTGTTGTCAGCACATTCAACTATGTAAAGAAAAAAGTATTTAATAAGAATATTTCATTCATTCAGATCTAGGATGTGTTATTTTCGTGTTCCCTTTATTTTTTTGAGCAGTGTATATACAGTACATGTAATTAAAAGTCTCATTAAAGTGTGGCTACATTTCCTGGCGCCTCCCTCATGTCAGCATCGGTCTGGTGCTGACATGAGGGGGGCACACTTTAGATGTACTGTAGGCAAAAAATGTTATGTACATTTACATAGACATATGTTTTTTTTTAAAGAATGGCTACTGTTTTTCTGTTTTCAAAGCAATTTAATTGGCTATTTTGGTTAATGGCCTTGGTGCCCTAGCAGATGGCCTTGGTGCCCTAGCAGATGGCCTTGGTGCCCTAGTAGATTACCACTAAAATCACAAAATTCCAGGCCTGCCACCCACCCACACACACCCAGTGTATTTTGAATGCTTTCAGACATTGCGATTAATCGCAATAAATAAACAAATTGTGCACTGAAATTACAAAAAGTGAACTTCAGTAAATTGGTTAACTCGGACAGCCCTAGTCTACAGCGTTGTTTAATACCGGGAATGAGCTTCAGTCACAAAGAAAAAATGATTTATTCCCTTCAGGAATGCCAACTAATTATACCTGGCTAACTAATGTGGGTGGGTTTAGCTAGCCTAATGACTGACACCACTATGTAGAGATATGATTAGAGAGAGGAGAGGTATGTGTGTGTGCGTGGTGTCTCAAGACTGATTGAAAGACTGATTGACTGAGAGACAGACAGACAGCCGCCGGCACTAAGTTGAGGAAGGGAAAGAGGTGAGTACAGAGAAAGAGGAGAAAGGGATAGTAAAAGAAAAGAAAAGGAGAGAGTGAGTGAGAGTAGATTAGAAAGAGTATAAGACTAGGAGGAGGGAGATGGATAGACATAGTTCTAGAGGTTATTTACCTGCAGCTGTGGCTCTGCTGGAACTGGCTGGCCCCTCCTCCTGAGGTTTGCATGTGTGCAGCATCTGTCTGTGCAGCTGTACCGACGGCTCCATGGAATGTACAGCATTCCCCTGCTGACTCCCCTCTCCACCTCCACCCCCACCACCCAGGCTCTCCCCCACACCCTCCAGGTCAGGGCTGCAGCCTTCCAGGGTCCGCCCGGCCACCCCTTCCCGGCTGGGCCTCCTCTGGATCTGGGGGGCTTGGGGCTCCTGGGGCCGTGTAGGGACCATCAGTCTAACCTGGGGGATGGCGGTGGGTCTGTAAATGTGAGGTAGCTCTGGTTCTTCATCCTCAGGGATGGGGTTGTACCAGATCTCCCCCTCGTCATCTGCATCATTCTCCTCGGCCGGGTCCACACACCTGGGCTGGGGTCCAACGCGGGCGTGGCACATGCTCACCTGGGGTAGGTGCAGGCGGAGGGGCCGGGAGGGCGGCGGTCCGGGGGGTTTTAGGTACTCCGGGGAGGGGCTAGGAGGGGGTCGGGGTGTATGTCCTTGTCCATTGTCCTCCTCTGCTCCCAGAATGCACTGGGAGTCATCCTGGGTGGTGTGATGCGGCCTCCCAGAGCTCTGCTGGAGCCAGTTGCGTTTCTTGGAAACGGTGATGGTGTTGAGTGGGGGTCTCCATAATGACAGCTCGCTGGCCTTGCCCTCGCCAACCTCGTGCCTGTCGGAGGAGGAGTGGACATTCTCCATCAGAGCTGCAGGAGAGAGAGTGAGAGAAAGAGAGACGTGTCAGGCTGCAGAGCAGGAGAGACTGAGGCTGTATCTGAAATGGCATCCTATTATCTGGTCAAAAGCAAAGCACTACTATGTAGGGAATAGGGTGCCATTTTGGACGCATTCTTGTACTGATATCTCATTGCCACCATCTGCTCACCTGTATCCCTTCATACAGGAGCCTTAAGACACAAAGAGATATTCTGGCAACTATCACCATGGAAACAGTGTGGGATGTTTTATAACCTGTTGAATCATAGCCTCCCCCCAACATTTGATTACCTGATTATATTTGCCTTGCGAGGATAACGTTGTGCCTTTGTTACTTTAAATGAAAACATCTGTATCATGAAACCATAGGTGACTTACCAACAGTGACTTACCCAGCCTTGGTATGGTGAAATGTGGAGGGACTTTCCCCTCTCTTCTCACGCTCACATACAACCACACACGCTACTCAAAATCCAAACACATCATCTTTCTTCACGTCTGTATTTCACCTCTGATAGACAGAATGAGAAATGTGTTTTTTGGTATTTTTCTCCACTGCTGGTTCTGCTATATTTTGACTAAAACACAAACCGTCATTACTACGTGGCAGGCCATGCAGGCCCCTTGTAACACAAACGCCTCGCAACACTGGCACATCTCCTCCAATGACTTCCCATCCCTGGAATGTCAGCTTGGGGAATGTGCGAGCTCAGACCTAATGGAAAATCACACACAGAGAGAGATGGGATAGAGTCAGAGCTCCCATAAACAGAGCAGGGGGAAAAAAATCAGAAAAATCACAGCCATCGTGACAGCAGTGAAAATAGAGGTGCCAGGGATCAGGAGGACGAGGAGGGGATGGAGGGTGAGGAGGATGGGATGAAGGGATGATGGAGGGTGAGGAGGATGGTTTGGTCAGTTGACATAAGTAAAACCAACGGCGATATGAGCATCAATAGGGGCAGATAAAAAATGTGGTGGTGAAGCAGCTTCTGGCTTGACATTTTTCAAAGGGTTCAGAAAGTACCATCCCCATTCAACGCAACAAGAGATGTCTCTGTGTGTCTGTACAGTTCGCAGCTCTGTGTGTACAGTTTACCTAACAGATAATAAAAAGAGAAGCCAAATCTCTTACAAATCGCAAAGCAAGTAACCCTGCAAATCATGCAAAGATTGTTTGTCTGACAGGTCTTGTTTTTCCGCAGGCAGTGTTGACAAGCCATGGGCTGATGAGCAGATGCTGCCTGCTGGGAAAGAGAGAGGGAAACAGACAGGCTGGATCTGAGTGATGAGGGCTGGGTCGTGTTGCAACACGCATCGCATGGCAGTCTTCTCTCTGTAAAGACTGTTTTGATACGTGCATTCTCCTCTCAGCCCAGACGAGCCCCTCCACAGTAGACGCTAATGACAAGTTCTCTTTCCCTTAAGGAAACAGATTTCCTGCAAGCTGCGCTAAAACCACCAAATTACAGACTGGATACCGAGAATGTTTTCACTTATAAAACAACATACATAGGGTCCAGAGTTGGGTGTTGGTGTGTGTGCAGGGTTGAAGAAGTGTACTATTAAAAAGTACCAGCGTGTCAGAATAAATAGTTTCTTTTTAACCAGTGCAATCAAATTAGTGGAACATGGCCTGTAAAGTTGCGTAAGGAAGCTATTCTGAGTTCACTAGATTGAAACTAAGTTTCTTTTTTGCTTGGCTGATTTTATTGACATGGGCCCTAAAGGCACAGTGTGTGTGTGTGTGCACGTGTACATTAGCTTTTTACCTCATATAAAGAGCTCTATGATATTGATCAAATTAAGCCTGGCAGTGGTATTCAAACTTTTTCAGTGGGTACCCCATTTTTTCAGACAATTTCTGGAGACCCCATTTTTCCCCCCAAACAATTTCCGTGACCCCACCTCACCCCAAATCTAATGGCACAACCTTAAAATCGGTACATTTAGATTTTTACATCAACAAATAACCTTCCATCCATTGTAGATTAATGTCTTATCAAAATGAAAACATGTATAAATACATTTACTCATTAAAACTGTATGTTTCAAATTATCATTCTCAAAAAATTGTGTATATTATCCCATTCAATAATCTGTAGTCTTAATTTATTGTACATTATTATAATTTTTTAGGGACGACCTCAAAGCAGTTCCAGGTTTAGCAAACATCCGCATTCGGCTAACTAGCTAATGCAGCTATTATGATGTAACTAAGGAGAATGCAGAAATCATTTTGTTTAATTTGCTACCTACCTTAAACTCGCATTGTTGAATAGTTTGCATTTCTAATGGCTACTGTGATGTTTACGGTAAATTGGATCTGCAGAGCAAGAATGCCACGTTGCCAGCCTCAACGAAATGTAAGGAAGACAAGAATGTCATGTATATTGAAACAGTTGATGTACATATTATGTCAATTGAAATCTTGTCGTAGTGCCTCTGCTTAAACTTTCGTCAATGAGAATAGGCTCTTAGCATGGGGATGGCATGTTAGCATTAGTGCTAGCCTTAGCTCAAGTTGAATTAGAGGCTGCTGTCGTATAGCCTAGCGTGAGTTGAGCTGGTCACTGCAGAGCTGTCTCCTTTAAGGGGTCTTCCATAACAGAGGTAGCGTGTTCCCACATGTAGAACATTCCAGACCACAGCTCCTCTAGATTGACAGTTTTCTCTTCAACACCTCTCACACCTTCATCATGCATGGCACGGCACCGCCTTCCTCCAACACCCCTCCATCCATTTCCTACTATCACTCTACCATCACATTCAAACTGTAAACGCATATTGAATTCATATCAATGCCCTGAAAACAAAAAAATACTATACGCCAATGACACTGTTGTGAATTGCGAAACAGACAATTCATCAATTTTGAACGTTATGTTTCTCAATTCAGTGCATTTCAGCAGTAGGCTATCCCGACACAGAGCGCGCTCAAGATGCACAGAGCGTCCTTCGAGTATAGCGTTGTCGAATCATACACATTTTGTAATGGCAGTAACAAAAGTCAAATGACCAAAGTTGCTAAACTTGCTAAATAACTTCCATCAAAGAATGACAGAATATCTCCTATATTTGGCAAAATCGGGTTGATGGTTATACATATAGCAGACCAGTTTAAATAGTGGAAATAGTTTAAATACCAAGGTATCTTAACCTGTTTAAAAAATATCCATATCTACTCTCATACCGTTTATCGATCACATATTCTCTACCGAAGTAAGTACGAGACAGCGCAGAGAAGCGGGGGAAATGTTATATCGCTATTTTGACAAGCATTGGCAAGAGACATGCTTTGATAATGCAACCTATTGATTACAGAATAAAATAAGGAATTGTCATGCACGACAGGATTTTGGGTTTCAGTGGAATTGGGACTGGACAGGAAAATATAGAATTTTTCCTCATGCCTCTATGAATTGTTAACAGACTTCATTGTCTGTGACAGAGATGCCTATGTAGTGAACTCTGCATAGGCTTATCAAATTTGTGACTGTCAGCAAAGAGGCATACGAGGCATACGTTATTTTATAGGCTATATGGTTTCCTGTAGGGTTTATTAACTGCATTCAGGTCATTCAGTCTGGCAGTGTCAATTATGCGTGTACTTTGAATTTATGCCGATTTTGTATGAAGTAAATACTCTAGGCTAAAGGCTACCATGCGACAGCCTATTTGGATAATGTGCTATTTAGAGAACAAGCGATAATCGGCCGAGCCAAAATATTGGGTCCTTCTTTATCGTTATCGGCTTTGCGGATAGTCCCTCTACATAGCAAAACTGCTGCTAGCCAGCCGCAATTTACCGCCTGAGCCACGAGCACTGCACAATGCGGAGGAATGTCTAACTGGGAAAATCAGCAGCAGCAAGATAAATTATTCTCCAACAGAAAGTTGCAGTATTGACACAGTGGCCAAAATCTAACTCCTGTTGCAAATATTAGTTTAGTTAATTCACTAATAATAAGGATTGTGTTGACGTGCCCGCACATGCATGCAATATGCTAGGTAGCTAGCTAGCTAAGCAGATAGCTATGTGACCTGTTAGCACAGATTACGATAACTAACCCTTTCATCTGTGGCGTTAGATAGCTATCTATATTAGCTACTATGCTGGCTAGATAAACATGGTGCTAATATATCAGATAGGAGCTAATAGCCAACATAGTTAGCTAAAGTTAGCGGGTTATCATTTTGAACATGCACCATTTCCGACAAGGAGCCATCTGACTTGCGGTGTAATGTTAGCTATTTACTGGTGTGCTGACCTGACCAACCACAATCGTATCAGTAAATTGACAGTTAATAGTTGGATTAGATGATTGTCATAAAATAGAAAGAAGGAACTGTTTTAAAATGCCTAAATAAAGGTTGACAATAGGTGTAGCTACCTAAGAATCTTCCTGCATGCTTATGGACCAAAAAAGCTGTAGGTCAGCACGTGTGTGTACCTTCTCACTTTGCAAACTATGGGAAGATGAGTCATTCAGACAGAAGTTGCATCATTGTGTCACCTTTTTTTCCTACCATCGCTCTCCTTGTTAGATATTATGCCCATTTATGGCTTGATAAGAAAATGCCATCGCTATTGAACTAGTTCTCATAGTAGCAATAAACAGCAGTAAGTGATATGAGCGATGGAGAGAGATGTGAAAGGGAGCGGAGTTACAGCTTAGCTCTATCCCATCGTAGCAGTAGGATCCAGTTACAACGTGCAATTTTCTTGACAGATAGCTGAACTAGCCAATTGAATTGTTTAGAATTTCGTCCTGGCAGCTGAGATGTTAAGAGATGTGTCCTGACAGCTGAAAAAAATATAAAAAATCCTAGTCAAAGATAATGAGAAGAAAATACTAATTTCATAAGCATCAGTGATCACTAGTGATGCACCGATATGACATTTTTGGCTATTTTCCTTACCAAAAATAAAAACGATACCAATAACCGATATTTAACATTTTTGCGGCCTTTGAAGCATTCTAGTACAGTTAAATAGTTAACACACACACATGGACGCAGCAGTCTAAAGCACTGCATCTCAGTGCAAGAGGCGTCACTACAGGGTCTGGGTCGAATCCAGGCTGTATCAAATCCGGCCAAGATTGGGCGTACCATAGGGTGGCGCACAATTGGCCCAGCGTTGTCCGGGTTTGGCCGGTGTAGACCGTCATTGTAAATAAGAATTTGTTCTTAATTGACTTCCCTAGTAAAATAAAGGTTATACACACACACACACACCACACTGACCAAAAAGTTATTTTGTTAGCATTTACGTATGTCCCCATTACCAGTAAAACATCATCAAAACCTATTTCTTTCACTTACTTGCTGTGCTGTTTCGTTGTTCATTTGTTCATTCTCAACCAGGATTTCATCATACATGTCAAGCAGTGAAGTTTCAGCTCTGTCTGTCCATGGCCTCTCTTCCTCGGTGCGCACTGTCAATGTGTCTGTTTCCATCTTGTCCAGCTGTGTCTGTAACATGTCACGTAAGCCCTGTTTCTTGTCTGCATCGAAGTAGTGGTCCTTGTACATCGCATCGAGCATGAAAGTAGTGGTCCTTGTACATCGCATCGAGCATGAAAGTAGTGGTCCTTGTACATCGCATCGAGCATGAAAGTAGTGGTCCTTGTACATCGCATCGAGCATGAAAGTAGCGGTCCTTGTACATCGCATCGAGCATGGTGGTGACACAGTAAAGAGAGAATGCCACCGAACCGCTTGTTCACAGCCTGGGTCGGCAGTTTTGTTGAGCAGGCGTTTCAATGCCATAAGAGGGTATCACGTCTGCTGCAGGTGCAAATGATGAGCTTATTTCTCGAGTCAGTTGTTCGAATGGAGCTAGCTATGTGTTCATGTTTCCAAGTTTCCAACATGTTCTCAAATGCCATTGAAATGGCAGCTGCGGTATGACAACCAGCATAACCAGCACAGTCATGAGCATGAAATACGACTTTCCTCAGTGCCAGATTTTACGCGGCGTCATTACGTCATGTACCTACGTTATATAAGTATGCATGTCAGCTTTGACATCGGTTTTTGCACATCAGCGTTCAACTAGACATCGGGCTGATGTTGGCATTTTTATCTAATATCGTCCGATTCCGATATCTTCACCGATATAGCGTGCATCCCTAGTGATCACACATCACGATCACAAATCAAATCATGAAATGACTTTGGACCCATAGATGTTCTTCAAACTAACAGCAGTGCCTGTATGATTTCCTTCCATATAGGCGTGACATGTGGGAGTGGTGCTTCTTTGCAATTGTTGTTGATCAGTAGGATAATATTAAGTCTCAAATGGAAGACAAACAGATTGTTTGTCATCTGTAGCACCATAGACTCCACTGATCACCCAAAACAAGCTCAATAACTCAATGCATGCACACACTCCTATTGAATATGCATTCACCTGTATTGTGAATAGGCCTATGCCATCTTCATTTACCCAGTTTATCAAGACATTTACCATTCAAATGAAATGATTGCCATTTTGTTGTTATGTATTAGTGGCCTTCAGCCTCCTTGACACCCAAAAATCGGCATTGGTCCTAAATAATCCAGAATGGTCACTTTCTAGTGTTTTTTTGGTGCTAATCTACTGCTGACATGTTGTGCATTTTGAGGAATTGCATTAGTGCCATATTGGGGGAAAATGTCATTTCTCTGGTCTTGTCATTTTATTGATGAGATGTGAAGAGTTCCCAGGAATGTCCTGGGATTCATAGTAAACTGTGTGAGAACTAAAGCAGTGGTGAAAACACTGTCACGCCCTGGCCTTAGTTATCTGTGTTTTCTTTATTCTTTTGGTTAGGCCAGGGTGTGACATGGGTGATTTATTGTGTTTCGTCTTGTCTAGGGGTTTATTAGATTTATGGGGTTGTGTTCAGTGTAGTTGTCTAGGGAAGTCTATGGTTGCCTAGAGTGGTTCTCAATCAGAGGCAGGTGTTTATCATTGTCTCTGATTGGGAGCCATATTTAGGCAGCCATATTCTTTGGGTATTTTGTGGGTGGTTGTCTCCTGTGTTAGTGTTTGTGCCACACGGGACTGTTTTGGGGTTTTCACGTTTCTTGTTTTGTATTCTGTTCATGTTGAGTTTTCTTATTAAAAAACATGAACTATAACCACGCTGCATTTTGGTTCGCCTCTCCTTCCCAGGAGGAAAGCCGTTACAAACACTTAAACTGGGTCAACACTTCCTTGATAGAGACCTATGACTTTGCCCTTATAAACCTAATCTGTGGGAACGCAATGTGTGTGTGCGCTGTGTATGTGTGTGCGCTGTGTGTGTGCCCTAACCCGACCCTGAGATAACTTTAGTGCACTCTGCGCTGATTGACACAGCTTGCCAAGACCTGAGCCTTCCTTCGCCCTTGGCTTCTAGTTGGCATGAGAGTCCGGTAACCTTCACCAATAGTGTCCACAGTGGTCACCACACGCACACACACACACACAGCCAATTAAAAGTAATGCAGACTGAGACCTGTGAGAGTGGCATGCCTGCCCAATGAACACCCAAGACCTTAGGGGTAACAGATGGGATGGGCAAATAATGCAGTGTGTGTGTTTGTGTGAGTGTGTCAGTCAGTCCTCTTCCCTGCCGCCCTGTTGCAGGGGTGAGAATTGGAAATGGTGTCACTCTCCCGGTCACATAGAATACCAACAGAAAAAACAACAAGAATTCCACCTTATCATTGTTCCTATTCTCTCCGACCTATTCATTCATACTGCTATTCATACTGCTATCTCCTTTTCTTTGGAATCTTAAACTAGAAAAACACATTAAAAAAAACGAACTTCCTGCCTGAGACATCACATGAAAATGAAGATGCTGGTGCTTGACTTTGACTTGGCAGAGTCAACAGACAAACTCGGAGAGAATATCGTATTATGATTAGTATTTGACTCACCCTCTACATAAAGATGTCTGGCTCTACTACCATGATGCTGCTTCCTCTATCTCATTCATCATCTGATCTGTCTTTAGTATCACAAACAGCAGACAGGAGGAAGCATTGTACCTGGTAATCTGGAACTAGTGCTACGTGTGTTTATGAGAGAAAACAGTGCAGCTCAGTAACAAGACATGGCTTGATGCAGACACAGAGAGCGACACAGTCTTAACACGACTTAACACTGGAGGGAAGCTGGTAAAGAGGATCAGATTGAATATTTCCTGCCTATTTGATATTGTAGCCAATTTAATACATTAACAAGAGCAGGGGAGATCACTTTACCTTGGGTTATATGTTACAGCAAAAGGGTTACGCCACAATTTTGGAAAGCATCAGTGATTTTAACCAATGATGAGGAGGCATTGACTACTAATTGTTTGATGTCACTGGAATCACTTATCTTCCTGTGTCTTATTATTTATTTTTTACACAGGAATGTGCCATTTTCACAGTATGTTGATGTTGGCGTGGTGCTGGACATCATGAATATAGAGTAGACATGTTTTAAAATGTCCCCTATAAGACCAAATATATCACCTGTAGAAAGTATGACATTTGCATATAAATGATTTGTGAAGCATATATGTCAGCCATATAACGGGTTTATGAAGCCTTTACGCCTTGTAAATGATATATTGTGACCTCTGACAAATGTTACCCATAATCCCAATTCAGGTGTGTGACTTCCAATAAGGTTAATATCCAAAGCATGCAGACAGAGGCTGGTTATTATTCTCTCACGAAGGGATCAGACTGAGCCATAACAGGTACTGAGAAAAAGAGAAAATCAAATCTTCAAAGTTCAAACAGCAGTCTGGTGGGCCTTTCACCCTACTGGCTGGCATGGCTATTGGTCTACAGTAGGTTTGATTTATCCCCATTCCTTTGAGCCCCAAACTGACGAAAACAAAAATACTGAGTAGAGACCTACTGCCTGCATGCTACACATGGTAGTAGACACCTGGAGATAACTGAACTCAACACAACTCAGCCAGTGTTTGTCCCAGCGTACCATTCTAGATATTCCCTATCTTTATTAACCATCAACAATATCGTGGTGGTCCCACTTCACACACACATATGCACACATGCACACACACGATGAGCCATCTAACAACTTCTCACTACTCTATTTTAACCTACTTCCCAAGACACTCAGTCACACACACATCACTGTGAATAGCACATTGTGGGTGATGAATATGCAGGGGGATTTCACACTAATTATAAAAGTACAAAGATGCCATACAGACACTTTAAAAGGACTGTCGTCAAATCTATTTTACACTCCTAATCAACTGCATTATATTTATGACTTCAAAGTGAGTTCTAATTTCCAATAAATAAACCAGGAGGGGGATAAATGGGGATCACTTTTAGCGTGTCAGCCAAGACACATATCTACATAAATTAAAAGAGCGCCTATAAAAGGAACGTTTATAGTCTAAGTTTATAGTCACGCTTTGAGACGTTTTGGTATTACTTTTTTAAATGGCTCTTTGTGGAGAGGAGAGAGAGATCTAGAGTGAGAGAGATCGAGAGAGGGAGAGAGAGTAGAGAGAGGAGAAGGAGAGAGAGAGAGGAGAGAGAGAGAGGAGAGAGAGAGAGGAGAGATAGATCTAGAGAGAGAGACATCTAGAGAGAGAGAGAGAGAGAGATCTAGAGAAAGAGAGGAGAGAGAGAGATAGATCGAGAGAGAGGAGAGAGATAGATCTAGAGAGAGGGAGAGGGGAAAGGGAGAGATCTAGAAAGAGAGAGATCCACAGGGGTAAGATAAGCTCTGGGGCTGACCTTAATAAATACTTAATCGCTGCCCATTTTGTTCATTCATACTAAGGAATTAAGTAACAGGGAGCAAACAATTTAAACAACAGGATTGGCATTCTAAATATTCACTCCCAGGTCCTTTTAAAATACAAGTTACCATGGAACTTATGAAGGAAGGAGTGGGGGACAGGACAGTGAATAAAACAACCTACAGGGAGAGAAACCTTATTTTCTCTTCCCAGGTCCCTGAGCTAGTCTTTCTATACATCCCTTTTCATACACCTAGTGGCTTCTATGTCTCTCTGTCCTCTCTTTCCCTGTCTTCTCCTGTTTGTCGACTTCAACAGGTATGGTTAGACAGTGGAAAAGTGCAGAAGAGGCTGAACTTTTCTATGATGAGAAGAAGAGAGTAGAGTAGACAAAGATGAATAGAGAGACAGAGAGGGAAAGACAGAGCGAGATGAAGAGAGGGAGAGAGAGAAGGAGAGACAGCGACATGAGAGATGAAGGAGAGGGATAGAGAGAAAGAGAGACAGCGACATGAGAGATGAAGAGAGGGATAGAGAGAAAGAGAGACAGAAACATGAGAGATGAAGACAGAGAGAGAGAAACAGAGACAAAGATATGAGATGGAGAGAGAAAAGGAGAGAAAGTAGAAAGTTAGCAGCCAAACCATCTTCGGAAGAGCCAACAGCTGCCCTCCATCTCCCTCCCTCCCCCTCACTCTCTCCCCCTCTCCATCCCCATGCTCCCCCTCTCCCTACTTCTCTCCCTCCTCCTCTCTCACCCTCTTTATTTCTCTCCCTCTCCGCTGCAGTCTGGAGATCACACTCTATTTCTAGCCCTGCACCAGAGAGAGTCAACAACAGCACCCGGTACATGTGGCCTATCACCCTATTTACCCTGGATGAGGCTCAACCCACCAGTCATACACATACCATGGAACACCAACCTGACACACACACACATCCATACCAACCATAGAAAATATCACAGGGAAACAACAAGAAAGAGATGTCACCTCACCAACTAAACCTTACAACCTGCAAAAGTAGACATGTATCCCATTTCCTTAAAAAATAGGTCAGCAGATGAAAGGACAGGTTTTATGGTAATACAATAATAACATGGTAATATCAAAACAGGATATCCATTTGTGTTTCACGATACAGATGTTTTCATCTCAAATTATGGTCTCAAACAAACATTAATACACATTATACATTTCATTGTTCAAGAGTAATGTTCATACCCACCACAACCATTATCACTGTTATCAACACCATGAGACTACAGAGTGAGTTAGTGGTTATTGTTACTACTACAGTGTGGCCCACTATAACCAATGTGCTATTCAGTGTTAAAATGGAACCTACATTAGTGTGTGAAGAAGAAGAACCAGAACCCGCCACCTGTTAGACTAGAGAATCCTACTAGGAAAGCAAAGGGGCCGGTCAGACAGGCATTTATTCATTCCGTCCCTTTGCTTTGCATCCAGAGGGAGAGAAAGTGAGACCACCACCACCAGACCAGACGGAGTAGTTTAATATGGGTGAAGGAGGATGGAGGAGGACGACAGGGGGAGATTCCCTGGACCGGAGAGTGGCTCCACCAGGGGGGGCCACCACCTCCCTTCCTACCTGACTGATGCAAAGCCTGGCTCTGGCATGGGACCACAGTGGCGGGTATGGCCCCGTGAACTCTGGTCGTCAGGGCTGCTGGTTTAGATCCACCTGGAACTGAGCTGGCCTGGCCCTGGCTGGGCCGTGGTGCACTATCCAGGTCACCGTGGGTGCCATGGGGTTGGGGCGTGGACCCCGCGATGCGCTGCTTCATCTCCGAAGACAACAGACGGCCTTTGTGCATCCACTCCTGCATCTTGTTGACGGTGACTCCATGGGTCTTGGCAGATCCTCCCCGGTCCCATGCGCTCATCTCTCCATCTCGCTTGCTGTTACCACCCTGCTGGGTGTCTGCGTTGTCGGACGATCCAGTGAGGCTGTTGACCGAGCCACTACTCTCGTTCAACTTGAAGTCTTCACCGGTGTCTTGAAGCAGGTCGTCGCTGCTCGTGTCACCATTGTAGCTGGCCTGTTTCTCAAACGGGTCAGAGGCTCCAACAGCCTGTGGCCTACTTGCTCCATCCCCATTCTCACAGGCAGGGCTTTGGGAACCGAGGGCCTGGATGCAGGGCGCATTGTGCGCACCACTGCGGTATTTGATAGCTCTGTCACTAGTGGAACGCAGTAAGGGAGGCCCAGTCCTGCTAGCAGATAGATTCACGAGACTCTTGCTAATTAAATTTTTTTTGAGACTTGGATCCCCTCGGTTTTCACTCAGCAGGCACAACAGGATGGAGTCTGTGTCAGACACCTGTTGGACACTGTGCTCTCCCGACGACCAAGCATCACTGTCCACGTGCTTGATGGACAACCGTGAGCACATGCTGTCCCGAGAGTGACTGGAGGAACTTGCCTGATCTATAAAACCGTTGACACTGACCTGACCATCAAAACTAATATCATGCATGGTGTTTATAAGAAGGTAATAGGCCTCTTTCAACTGGCTCCGCAGTCTGTCTGTCTCCTGCACACTGTCGCTAATGACTTGTCCTTTAGGAACATCTTTTCCCGACTCTATGGCTTCTATTTTATCTGAGCTTTTTCTATCATTTGGACCTAATGACTCAGATACATAAAAGGGAAGAATTACATTATCATAATAATCATCATCCTCGCTATCTAGAGAGTAGTGTCGGAGTGCTCCTTCTCTGGCGCATATGAAGTGGGAGGCCACGTTAACGTCGCATATCTCCAATTCAGTGGGGAAAAATGTCGGGCTCTGCAAATGGGTCACACTAATGTTGTCCCCTGTAAATTCAGACGAGCTCCCGTAACTCTCTATGTTTCTAATCACAATGTTTTCCTCGGTGTAATTACTGTCCGGATGATGCGCACACGGGATACCCGGCGGACACATTTGCGTCCCGTTATTTGTAACATTTGTTTTCAATATTTGGTTGTGGCCAGGATGCACGTTTGCCGTAACTTTGAAATCATTTATAGACCTCTGCCCGTTGTCTGCCTTGTAGTTGTACACAGTTTGATGGCAGGAGTCGTCTGTCTGCCCGTGGCTTACTCGAGTCTTTAGATCTTTGTCAAAGCAGACATTTGTTCCATTACTCTTTGAAGCAGGATAGTGGCCATTTGTCATTTTAACTACCCCATCAGGCCTTCTGTGGTATATCATGTGATTATTAGGACTATTGCTCCCAAACCCTATTGAATCCCCTGCGCTATACTGTCGCGGAATGGGGACAAAGTGTTTTCTCTGTTCGTGCGCTCTACCTATGTGTCCTTGTTGTAATTGTCCAGAGAAGTAGCCGGGCCCTTGTTTATGGATTCTGATCATCTCGTCTCTATCGTTCCCCTCGTACTGAGTTGCTCTTTGAAGTGAGACCCCCAAGAGTTCCTCATTTACTCGACCCCTAATCCCGGAGCACCCGCTACCCTGATTGTCCCCCGGCCCCCGGCTAGTGTTTATGTGCATGTTAGCTGAAGCCTCGTACTGCTGGGGAAACTCACTCGTCTCAACAACTCCTACCGTGCTCTGCTCTTGATCTAATCCAACCTTGTTTACTACAATGTCGTTAACGTAACTATCGTTACCCCTCATGATGTTGTCTGTCAGACAATGCAACTCTGCGAACATTACTACTGGATGAGTTTGGCCGTCTGGGTTTTGAGAAACTTTTCCTTTACCTGCTCTGCCCCCATTAGTCGCAGCGCCGTATCCACCAGCCGGCGTCCCTTTCTTAGATTTCTTCCCCCGAAGTTTTGCTAATAAATTCCTCCTCAGAGGATCAGCCATTCCTTCCTGTCCACCGGTGTTTCTCCAGTTTCAGCACACGCTCTCAGATGGGTAGAGATCGAGTTTGAGCACCCTTTCTGCGGACAAAATTCGCCGGGCGTGCAAAGTCCTCCCCATTCTCCACTGTCACCTCAAAACTGTCCGCCTCGGCCTCACTGACTGGCTTTAGCTACTTAGCTCACTTGCTCAACTGCGCCTCTCTCTCTTCTCTCTCCGCTCTCCGGCCCCTTCCTCTCTGCTCTCTCCGACGCCCCCTTCCTCTCTGCGCTTGCTGTTCAAATATTTGGAATATTTTCTGGCGGGGGTGATAGGCGCATTGCGCAAACTCGTACGCAAGCAGTATAATATTTAGCTACCTGCTACATTGTAGAACTTCACGACAATATGTTAAGAATTTGTCAACATTTGGCTGCGGTTTACACAGGCAGCCCAATTCTGATATTTTTTTCTCACTATTTGGTCTTTTCACTAATCAGATCAGCTTTGAATAAGAGCTTGTGCTGTGAAAAGATCTGATGTGATTGGTCAAAAGACCAATTAGTGGGACAAATATCAGAATTGGGCTGCCTGTGTAAACGCAGCCTAGTACGCCACTGACACAACATGTGCCATTGTATCCTAGAGGCAACATGTGACAGATTAGCAAATCACTGGTTACATTCCAGTGAAGCTATAAACGCATGAATAAATCCCCACGGAGTCCATATAGGTCTAGTCAAAATAGGCATAATAATAATACATGATAATATTAAGTAATAAGCCAGTCCAGAATCTATAACAACTGATAGCTATAATCTTTTAAACTGTGATAAGTGTTTATTAGCAACATGTTTGTCAATCTCAAGATCTGTTCTTGACATTTTCTATTAAGGTATCTTTACGTTTAATCAAATATGACAATAAAGTACTTTTCCCACCAAAGCACAGAGAAGGATGAATGAATAAATGCTAATGTCTACAAAGTAGCCTATTGCGTGCCTGCATCAAGCAACTGTAAAACACTTGATTTCTTATGGAGTTCTCATCATTTATGCCTTACAGTTTCTGTATTTTCAGTCTATATTACATATATTTGTATGTTACTACCTGTACTTACACAGCAGATACAATGTATTTACATAGGTTTTATTCCAGACTAAAGGGGAATATTAACTTATGTGAGGTTGCCAGGATTTGATTAGATTTTTTATTGAACCTTTATTTAACTAGGCAAGTCAGTTAAGAACAAATTCTTATTTACAATGACGGCCTACCTCGGCCAAACCCTAACCTGGACGACGCTGGTCCAATTGTGCGCCACCCTATGGAATTCCTTCTTTCTAAGTGAAAATCCTTTTTCACATTCAAATCCCAGTCCTGACATGTTTAATGAAAGTACAGGACCATGAGCAGTAAATAGCCTCTGATCAGGTTTTAAATCAACACCTTCACTGGTAGATAGCTGTGAAGCATTTCAGCAGAGAGAGACACATCTGTCTTCTGCCTGCCTCAGAGGGAAACATGTTGGACAGAGTGTCCATACAGATAAATATGATTAACTTGTTTTTTGCCTGCGCTACAGACAGCTATATTGGTCTGCTAATATACAGTATATACATATTCATTTTGAAAAAATATGATGAATTTTCAGGAGAGAGGGAGTGAGAGAAAGAGAGGGCATTTTACTCTGTATGCAGACCACCACAACATTAATTGTGCACAACTATTTTGATTTTTCTGGGGGTGCTGCAGAATCCTCAGCTCCCCTACCTTAAAGTCTGGATAATCATGGTGGGTGTGTAAGGAACCATTCAGGAGACATCTCCTCCTCAGTATGACTCCATATTTAGAGGAATAACAACACAGTCTCTCTATCCTTTCTATGTTAAAGAGGATTTCTCATCATGCTAACATCAGCCAAAAACGTCATCCAAAACTCACTTGACCACAGGCAAAAGGGGCAGATTTTTAGGAGCTCCAGTTCCTCTTGTAGAATATTAGCTCAAAAGTATTGTGGCGCTCCTGCACCTAAATATAACCAGTACCGGCACCAATTTCAGTCCAATTCAGGCACGGCTTACATTTGTATATGATCATATACACTGAGTATACAAAACATTAGGAACACGTTCCTAATATTGAGGAGCACCCAGCCCCTTTTGCCCTCGGGAACAGCCTCAATTTGTCGGGGCATAGACTACAAGGTGTCGAAAGCTTTCCACAGGGATGCTGGTCCATATTGACTCCAATGTGCTTCCCACAGTTGTGCCAAGTCCTTTGGGTGGTGGACTATTCTTGATACACACGGGAAACTGTTGAGCGTGAAAAATCCAGCTGCAGTTCTTGACACAAACTGGTTCGCCTGGCACCTACTACCATACCCCGTTCAAAGTCACTTAAATCTTTTGTTTTGCCCATTCACCCCCTGAATGTCACACATACACAATCCATGTCTCAATTGTCTCAAGGCTTAAAATCCTTATTGAACCTGTCTTCATCTACACTGATTGAAGTGGATTTAACAAGTGACATCAATAAGAGATTTGCTGGTGTTTTACAGTCTTTTCTGTTCAACAATAAAAACATTTAAAAAAATCACTCGCGGGACATATTCGGTCTGCGTGCTTCCAGGAGGGGAATCCAGCTTTAGGAGAATAAAACAGAGTACAATGTCTGTAATGATCGCATGCACCCCCAAGTAAAACACTATGATAAGCATCTGTTATTTCTGCGGAGCCATGTAGACCTGTCACCTTTGCGTGCCTCACTGATAGATTAGACCTTGTCTGGGCAGCTATTTACTCTTATTTTTTGTTTAAAAGCTGCACTGTTGGTTATTTTAATTTTTTTATTTAACCTTTATTTAACCAGGTAGGCTAGTTGAGAACAAGTTCTCATTTGCAACTGCGACCTGGCCAAGATAAAGCATAGCAGTGTGAACAGACAACACAGAGTTACACATGGAGTAAACAATTAACAAGTCAATAACACAGTAGAAAAAAAAGGGGAGTCTATATACATTGTGTGCAAAAAGGCATGAGGAGGTAGGCGAATAATTACAATTTTGCAGATTAACACTGGGGTGATAAATGATCAGATGGTCACGTACAGGTAGAGATATTGGTGTGCAAAAGAGCAGAAAAGTAAATAAATAAAAACAGTATGGGGATGAGGTAGGTGAAAATGGGTGGGCTATTTACCAATAGACTATGTACAGCTGCAGCGATCGGTTAGCTGCTCAGATAGCAGATGTTTGAAGTTGGTGAGAGAGATAAAAGTCTCCAACTTCAGCGATTTTTGCAATTCGTTCCAGTCACAGGCAACAGAGTACTGGAACGAAAGGCGGCCAAATGAGGTGTTGGCTTTAGGGATGATCAGTGAGATACACCTGCTGAAGCGCGTGCTACGGATGGGTGTTGCCATCGTGACCAGTGAACTGAGATAAGGCGGAGCTTTACCTAGCATGGACTTGTAGATGACCTGGAGCCAGTGGGTCTGGCGACGAATATGTAGCGAGGGCCAGCCGACTAGAGCATACAAGTCGCAGTGGTGGGTGGTATAAGGTGCTTTAGTGACAAAGCGGATGGCACTGTGATAAACTGCATCCAGTTTGCTGAGTAGAGTGTAGGAAGCAATTTTGTAGATGATGTCGCCAAAGTCGAGGATCGGTAGGATAGTCAGTTTTACTAGGGTAAGTTTGGCGGCGTGAGTGAAGGAGGCTTTTTTGCGGAATAGAAAGCCGACTCTTGATTTGATTTTCGATTGGAGATGTTTGATATGAGTCTGGAAGGAGAGTTTAGCCAGACACCTAGGTACTTATAGATGTCCACATATTCAAGGTCGGAACCATCCAGGGTGGTGATGCTAGTCGGGCATGCGGGTGCAGGCAGCGATCGGTTGAAAAGCATGCATTTGGTTTTACTAGCGTTTAAGAGCAGTTGGAGGCCACGGAAGGAGTGTTGTATGGCATTGAAGCTCGTTTGGAGGTTAGATAGCACAGTGTCCAAGAACGGGCCGGAAGTATATAGAATGGTGTCGTCTGCGTAGAGGTGGATCAGGGAATCGCCCGCAGCAAGAGCAACATCATTGATATATACAGAGAAAAGAGTCGGCCCAAGAATTGAACCCTGTGGCACCCCCATAGAGACTGCCAGAGGACCGGACAGCATGCCCTCCGATTTTACACACTGAACTCTGTCTGCAAAGTAATTGGTGAACCAGGCAAGGCAGTCATCTGAAAAACCGAGGCTACTGAGTCTGCCGATAAGAATATGGTGATTGACAGAGTCGAAAGCCTTGGCAAGGTCGATGAAGACGGCTGCACAGTACTGTCTTTTATCGATGGCGGTTATGATATCGTTTAGTACCTTGAGTGTGGCTGAGGTGCACCCGTGACCGGCTCAGAAACCGTATTGCACAGCGGAGAAGGTACGGTGGGATTCGAGATGGTCAGTGACCTGTTTGTTGACTTGGCTTTCGAAGACCTTAGATAGGCAGGGCAGGATGGATATAGGTCTGTAACAGTTTGGGTCCAGGGTGTCTCCCCCTTTGAAGAGGGGGATGACTGCGGCAGCTTTCCAATCCTTGGGGATCTCAGACAATATGAAAGAGAGGTTGAACAGGCTGGTAATAGGGGTTGCGACAATGGCGGCGGATAGTTTCAGGAATAGAGGGTCCAGATTGTCAAGCCCAGCTGATTTGTACGGCTGATTTATGGCTTGTAAGTAAGCATTTCACTGTAAGGTCTACTACACCTGTTGTATTTGGAGCATGTGACAAATAAACTTTGATTTGATATTTACAGGTCAAAGCCTACAGGCAGGCACAGAGACGAGGGAGAGATGGGAAGGAAGAGACTGACAGAGGGAGAGAGAGAGATGGGGGAGGAGAGAGTGGTAGAGAGAGAGGGAGGTAGGGAAAGAGGGGGAGACAGAGAGAGAGAGAGAGAGAAAGAGAGGTCATTTTATTCTATATGCAGACCACCACAACAACAACTGTGCATAACTTATGGCACACGACACAAGTGAACATTTTTGTATGTGAAAGATGTCTCATCGCACAACTACTTGCAACATGGAAAGCAGGAGCCTGGAAATGGGACCATGGGTTATTGCCATAACCAGGTTCAGGTTATTACTATTGCTAAACAGTTTTTTAAAACATTGTTGCTAATTTATTACAAATAAAAAACAGAAATACCTTATTTATATAAGTATTCAGATATTTTGCTAGGACACTCTACATTTTGTTCAGGTGCATCCCGCTTCCATTGATTATCCTTGAGCTGTTTCTACAACTTGATCTGAGTCACCTGCGGTAAATTCAATTCATTGGCATGATTTGGAAAGGCACACACCTGTCTATATATGGTCCCACAGTTGACAGTGCATGTCAGAGCAAAAACCAAGCCATGAGGTCAAAGGACTTGTCTGGAGAGCTCCGAGGCATGATTGTGTCGAGGCACAGATCTGGGGAAGGGTACCAAAACATTTCTGCAGCATGGAAGGTCCCCAAGAACACAGTGACCCCCATTAGTTTTAAATGGAAGAAGTTTGGAACCACCAAGACTCCTCCTAGAGCTGGCCATCAGGGCCAAACTGAGCAATCGGGGGAGAAAGGCCTTGGTCAGGGAGGTGACCAAGAACCCGATGGTCACTCTGATAGAGCTCTAGAGTTTCTCTGTGGAGATGGGATAACCTTCTGGAAGGACAACCATCTCTGCAGCACTCCACCAATCAGGCCTTGATGGTAGAGTGGCTAGACGGGAAGCCACTCCTCAGTAAAAGGCACATGGCAGCCCACTTGCAGCTTGCCAAAAGGCACCTAAAATACTCTCAGACCATGAAATACATGATTCTCTGGTCTGATGAAACTAAGATTGAACTCTTCGGCCTGAGTGCTAAGCGTCACGTCTGGAGGAAACCTGGCACCATCTCTATGGTGAAGCATGGTGGTGGCAGCATCATGCTGTGGGGATCTTTTTCAGGGACTGGGAGACTAGTCAGGATCGAGGCAAAGATGAACGGGGCAAAGTACAGAGAGTTCCTTGGGGCGAAGGTTCACCTTCTAACAGGACAGCTAAGCATACAGCCAAGACAATGCAGGAGTGGCTTCAGGACAAGTCTCTGAATGTCTTTGAGTGGCCCAGCTAGAGTCCGAACTTGAACCCAATTGAACATCTCTGGATAGACCTGAAAATAGCTGTGCAGCAACGCTCCCCATCCAACCTGAAAGAGTTTGAGATGATCTGCAGAGAAGAATGGGAGAAACTCCCCAAATATAGGTGTGCCAAGCTTGTAGCGTCATACCCAAGAAATCTTGATGCTGTAATTGCTGCCAAAGGTACTTCAACAAAGTACTGAGTAAAGGGTCTGAATACTGTGACATTTCTGGGGGTTATTTTAAATATGTTTTTGCTTTGTCATTATGGGGTGTGTAGATTGATGAGGAACAAAATAAAATTGAATGAATTTTAGAATGAGGCAGTAACGTAACAAAATGTGGAAAAAGTCAAGGGGTCTGAATACTTTCCGAAGGCACTGTACTCTTATAATCTCCACCAGCACAGCCAGAAGAGGATGTTTCTTCCTAGGTTCCTGCCTTTCTAAGGAGTTTTTCCCAGCCACCGTGCTTTTACATCTGCACTGCTTGTTAAGGGTTTTAGGCTGGGTTTCTGTATAAGCACTTTGTGACATCTGCTGATGTAAAAAGGGCTTTATAAATACATTTGATTGATTGATATAGGCTACATGTTTATACTAGTAAAAGAGGATAGCTACTTAAACAACTATGAACAATAATCACAGAAGTGAGCAGTGGATGACTCAAATGATCTGAAATAGTGAAGAGAGAAATACAGTGTTACTACTGTATAATAGATCTGTTTCATACCATCAACATTACAGGATAACTACTCAAGGCTATCATAGATTAACCTATAAAACACAGACATGTCAGTTTAGTTTTACGTCCTAAAGCATAACATTGTCAGTGAAGTCACATGGCAAAGCAACATTCCTTACATTCTCTTGTAGAATGCTAGTATCTTAGTAACATTAAAGTTGTGCAACAACCAGCGTTGCCAAGTCGTGAGAGCATCTTAGCCTGTTCCAAGTGCCTTGTACATGTAGGAGCACATTGCAATTTACTCTGCAACTTTTTCTACAACTCCCTGATACAGCAGGGAAAGAACAAAGAACCGGACGTTTATTTTTATTTTTTCAATCACTCGCTTTCCTCTTTGAGATGGCAAAGCAGAACATCTGCTTGGCTGGCCCCCATTCAGGCCAGCCTGGTCAGGGAGTGTGTGTTTGTGTGTGTTGGAAAGAGGGCTTTGCAGCTGCTGGAGCGCTTGTCCTGATGGCTGACCATTGTTCCCAGTCTCTCCCCTAGCTTATTTTATGGGCCTTTCCTTTTCTCAGTGTGCACCACAACTAAATGTATGTCCATGACACTGAGTCTTTCTCTGGGTATAAATTAGACTGGATCCCTAACTGTCAGAACTGCAGCGTTGCCAAGGGCCTCCTCTATGATCAAGAGTGACTATTCTTTTCGCATGCTTTCCGCTGTATCCTCCCGCTATCTGGAGTTTTATTTCACCTTTATTTAACCAGGTAGGCAAGTTGAGAACAAGTTCTCATTTACAATTGCGACCTGGCCAAGTTAAAGCAAAGCAGTTCGACACATACAACAACACAGAGTTACACATGGAGTAAAACAAACATACAGTCAATAATACAGTAGAAAAATAAGTCTATATACAATGTGAGCAAATGAGGTGAGATAAGGGAGGTAAAGGCAAAAAAGGACATGGTGGCGAAGTAAATACAATATAGCAAGTAAAACACTGGAATGGTAGATTTGCAGTGGAAGAATGTGCAAAGTAGAGATAGAAATAATGGGGTGCAAAGGAGATAAATAAATAAATACAGTAAGGGAAGAGGTAGTTGTTTGGGCTAAATTATAGATGGGCTATGTACAGGTGCATTAATCTGTGAGCTGCTCTGACAGCTGGTGCTTAAAGCTAGTGATGGAGATACGTGTTTCCAGTTTCAGAGATTTTTGTAGTTCGTTCCAGTCATTAGCAGCAGAGAACTGGAAGGAGAGGCGGCCAAAGGAAGAATTGGTTTTGGGGGTGACCAGAGAGATATACCTGCTGGACCGCGTGCTACAGGTGGCCAGCGAGCTGACAGAAGGGGGGACTTTACCTAGCTGGGTCTTGTAGATTACTTGGAGCCAGTGGGTTTGGCGACGAGTATGAAGCAAGGGCCAGCCAACGAGAGCGTACAGGTCGCAGTGGTGGGTAGTATATGGGGTTTTGGTGACAAAACGGATGGCACTGTGATAGACTGCATCCAATTTATTGAGTAGGGTATTGGAGGCTATTTTGTAAATGACATCACCGAAGTCGAGGATCGGTAGGATGGTCGGTTTTAAGAGGGTATGTTTGGCAGCATGAGTGAAGGATGCTTTGTTGTGAAATAGGAAGCCAATCCTAGATTTAACTTTGGATTGGAGATGTTTGATGTGAAGGAGAGTTTACAGTCTAACTAGACACCTAAGTATTTGTAGTTGTCCACATATTCTAAGTCAGAACAGTCCAGAGTAGTGATGCTGGACGGGCGGGCAGGTGCAGGCAGCGATCGGCTGAAGAGCATGCATTTAGTTTTACTTGTACTTAAGAGAAGTTGGAGGGCACGGAAGGAGAGTTGTATGGCATTGAAGCTCATCTGGAGGGTTGTTAACACAGTGCCCAAAGAAGGGCCAGAAGTATACAGAATGGTGTCATCTGCGTAGTGGATTAGAGACTCACCAGCAGCAAGAGCGACATCATAGATGTATGCAGAGAAGAGAGTCGGCCCAACAATTGAGCCCTGTGGCACCCCCATAGAGACTGCCAGAGGCCCGGACAACAGGCCCTCCGATTTGACACACTGAACTCTATCAGAGAAGTAGTTGGTGAACCAGGCGAGGCAATTTTTATTTAATTTAATTTAAATAGGCAAGTCAGTTAAGAACAAATTCTTATTTTCAATGACGGCCTAGGAACAGTGGGTTAACTGCCTGTTCAGGGGCAGAACGACAGATTTGTACCTTGTCAGCTCGGGGGTTTGAACTTGCAACCTTCCAGTTACTAGTCCAACGCTCTAACCACTAGGCTACCCCTGCCGCAATCATTTGAGAAACCAAGGCTATCGAGTCTGCCAATGAGGATGTGGTGATTGACAGAGTCGAAAGCCTTGGCCAGGTCAATGAATACGGCTGCACAGTATTGTTTCTTATCGATGGCGGTTAAGATATCGTTTAGGACCTTGAGCGTGGCTGACGTGCACCCTTGACCAGCTCTGAAACCAGATTGCCTAGCGGAGAAGGTGTGGTGGGAATCGAAATGGTCGGTAATCTGTTTGTTGACTTGGCTTTCGAAGACCTTAGAAAGGCAGGGTTGGATAGATATAGGTCTGTAGCAGTTTGGGTCAAGAGTGTCCCCCCCTTTGAAGAGGGGGATGACCGCAGCTGCTTTCCAATCTTTGGGAATCTTAGACGACATGAAAGAGAGGTTGAACAGGCTAGTAATAGGGGTTGCAACAATTTTGGCAGATCATTTTAGAAAGAAAGGGTCCAGATTGTCTAGCCCGGCTGATTTGTAGGGGTCCAGATTTTGCAGCTCTTTCAGAGCATCAGCTGACTGGATTTGGGAGAAGGAGAAATGGGGAAGGCTTGAGCAAGTTGCTGTGGGGAGTGCAGTGCTGTTGACCGGGTTAGGGGTAGCCAGGTGGAGTTTGTGTTGTAGGAAGCAAATTTCTGCTTGAAAAAGCTAGCCTTGGCTTTTTGAACTGCCTGTGTATATTGGTTTCTAGCTTCCCTGAAAAGTTGCATACCACGGGGGCTGTTCGATGCTAATGCAGAACGCCATAGGATGTTTTTGTGTTGGTTATTAAGGGCAGTCAGGTCTGGAGAGAACCAAGGGCTATATCTGTTCCTGGTTCTAAATTTCTTGAATGGGGCATGCTTATTTCTCTCTCCGAGAGAGAGAAAGAAAGAGAGAAGGAGAGAATTAGAGAACGCACACTTAGATTCACACAGGACACCGAATAGGACAGGAGAAGTACTCCAGATATAACAAACTGACCCTAGCCCCCCGACACATAAACTACTGCAGCATAAATACTGGAGGCTGAGTGTGCCCCCTTTGGCCGTTCTATCTTGTGTGAAAATGTTGTTTAGGGATGGAGATTTCAGAGTTTTTGGTGGTCTTCCTAAGCCAGGATTCAGACACGGCTAGGACATCCGGGTTGGCAGAGTGTGCTAAAGCAGTGAATAAAACAAACTTAGGGAGGAGGCTTCTAATGTTAACATGCATGAAACCAAGGCTATTACGGTTACAGAAGTCATCAAAAGAGAGCGCCTGGGGAATAGGAGTGGAGCTAGGCACTGCAGGGCAAGAGGAACAGAGGAGGAGTAGGATAAGGGTACGGCTAAAAGCTATGAGAATTGGTCGTCTAGGACGTCTGGAACAGAGAGTAAAAGGAGGTTTCTGGGGCAATAAAATAGCTTCAAGGTATAATGTACAGACAAAGGTATGGTAGGATGTGAATACAGTGGAGGTAAACCTAGGCATTGAGTGATGATGAGAGAGATATTGTCTCTAGAAACATCATTGAAACCAGGTCCTGGTGTAATCGCATGTGTGGGTGGTGGAACTGAAAGGTTGGATAAGGTATAATGAGCAGGGCTAGAGGCTCTACAGTGAAATAAGCCAATAAACACTAACCAGAACAGCAATGGACAAGGCATATTGACATTAAAGAGAGGCATGCTTAGCCGAGTGATCATAAGGGTCCAGTGAGTAGTTGGTTGGCGTCACGGCGATTCAGACAGCTAGCCGGGCCATCGGTAGCAAGCCGGCAGAGGATGGAGTTCTGTTTTTAGCCACCTCGTGCGTTTCCGTCGGTAGATTAGTGGGGTTCCGTGTGGTAGAGGGGACCAATCCAATTGGCAAAATAGATATAGTTATAGTGATCCAAGAAAATTGTCCGATAGACCTATTCAGATAGCAGCCGATAAGACAGCCGCAGATGGGTGTTCAGGTAACGTCGCGACGGAGAGGCCAGTAGGATAACTCCCTCGGGCAGATAACGTCGGTAGTACCGTCGTGAAGGCCAACTGGGGCTCCGCATTGGCAGTAAAACGGGTCCAGATATGTGTTTGTAGCCCAGGAGTGGCTGATGGAACTCTTCAGCTGGCTAACTCCGGAATAATTGATGTTTGCTCCGGGACCAACGTAAGCCAATAGTCACTCGGATAGCAGCTAGCTAGCTGCAAGATCCAGGTGTAAATGTCGAGAGCTTGCGGTTGGAAGCCGGGGATATGGAGAGAAATTAGGTCCGGTATGCTCTGGTCTGAGTCACGTTGTACAAAACTGGCGATAGCTTTTCGAGCTAAAGGATAGCTGATGACCACCAACCTTGGTTAGCTGAATACAAACGTTAGCCAGTAAACTGGCTAGCTTCTGGCTAGCTTCTATTGTGGATTTCAGATTTGAGGTGAATAATACCTTTTTATTTTTATTTGGTGAGGCGGGTTGCAGGAGAGTGTTTTGAAATTGAGTCTTTAGAAAAGAAAATATATAAAAAGATATTTGAAGAAAATATGTAAGTATATATACGCGGGACATGAGGAAGACAAAATGACGAATGATGAGAAGACCATGAAAACAACACAAACCCAAAATTGTATGTCTTCAGTTGAGAACACAGTTGTTAAATGTTCTATTCTCTTTTCAAAATGTCTGGGAAAATACAGCAGTCAAACTGACAGTTTATTGTGATATTGTCCCTAAAGTGAACATTTTTTATTTGTTTATACATTGAAATGCAGACATTAATCTGTACTCCAACCACTGCCGAACAATATGTTGACATCACATCACAACCCCTTCCCTAAAATCTTGACACAGATTTATTAGCAGTACACACTGTTAAGCATCTAGACAACACACTCACCAACAAATTGACACACCCAGACCAGGGCAGTGTTATCTCTAAGCTTCCAATCCAGTGCATGTGTTTGCTACTCGACCTGCTCCGGCCACTTAAGCCTCTTGATGCAGGACAAAACCTGGACAGAGATGTAGAGATACACATCTCTCCTATTAGCCTACTGCTGTCCAGGCTGGCTATCAGGCTATCACTCAGGCTACCGTTAGCCACTTAGGGCCTGGCTGGGCTCAGTGGGTTGGGGCTAGCCCTCCTGCCCTGCCTTTCCCTCTGCTTGGCTTTATCAACAGACAGCCACTGACATGTTTATCATCACAGTCAGACTCTTTGTCTCCTGTCTACCTCTTTGCTACTGTTCACCATTCATCACCAATCTCTCCTCTCTGGGTCTGGCTCCACTTTACTGCCATACATCATTGATCTCAGGCCTGTCCAGGTTCTATTAAGTGACTGGGGCCATGGCCTGTGTGTGTGTTTGTCTTTCCTCTATAAAATCACTCACAATACCACTCAACGAAATGCCTTGGTCTACTATACACTGTGCACAAAGCATTAGGAACACCTGTTCTTTCCATGACATAGACTGACCGGGTGAATCCAGGTCAAAGCTCTGATCTCTTATTGATGTCACCTGTTACATACACTCCAATCAGTGTAGATTAAGGGGAGGAAACCGGTTCAAGGAGGGTTTTTAAGCCTTGAGACATGAATTGTGCATGCGTGTGCCATTCAGAGGGTGAATGGGCAAGACAAAATATTTAAGTGCCTTTGAACGGGTCTGGTAATAGGTGCCAGGCGCACTGGTTTGTGTCAAGAACTGCAACGCTACTGGATTTTTCATACTCAATAGTTTCCCGTGTGTATCAAGAATGGTCCCCCACCCAAAGGACATCCAGCCAACTTGACACAACTGTTGGAAGCATTGGAGTCAACATGGGCAAAGCATCCCCGTGGAATGCTTTCGACACCTTGTAAAGTCCATGCCCGACAAATTGAGGCTGTTGACTCAATATTAGGAAGATTTTCTTATTGTTTTGTAACCTCAGCGTAGGTTTATAACACTACCTGTAAAGAAATGTAATGATTATGTTGTGTTGCCTAAAACACACACACACATCTCAAAAACACACGTCTGATGTACATCTGCAACAGCAACGTGTTGCCTTACGTTCAGTGGTGTAAAGTAACTAAGTAAAAATAGTTTGAAGTACTACTTTTAAGTCATTTTTGGGGTTATCTGTACTTTACTACTTATATTTTTTACAACTTTTACTTTTACTCCACTACATTCCTAAAGAAAATATTTACTTTTTAGTCCCATACATTTGCCCTGACACCCAATAGTACTCATTACATTTTGAATGCTTAGCAGAACAGGAAAACGGTCCAATTCACGTACTTATCAAGAAAACATGTGGTCATCCCTACTGCCGCTGATTTGGCGGACTCACTAAACACAAAAGCTTTATTTGTAAATTATGAGTGTTGGAGTGTGCCCTTTATCCGTAACTTTAAAAAAACAAGAAACAAAACAAGAAAATCGTACAATATGTAAAGTGCAGATCCCATGTTACATGAGCTGAAATAAAATGTGCAGTTTTCTAAAATGTGCAGTTTTGTCACACAACACAATGCCATAAATGTCTCAAGTTTTGAGGGAGCGTGCAATTGGCATGCTGACTGCAGGAATGTCCACCAGAGCTGTTGCCAGATAATTTACTGTTAATTTCTCTACCCTAAGCCGCCTCCGTAATTTTCTATTAAGGTACAGTATCTTTCCTTTTACTCAAGTATGACAATAAAGTACTTTTTCCATCACTGAGTAAAAGCACAGAGCAGGATGAATGAATAAACTCTAATGTCTACAAAGTAGCCTATTTCGTGCCTGCATCAATCAACAGTAAAACAATTGATTTTGAATGAGTTCTTATCATTTATGCCTTACAATTTCTGTATTTTCATTCTATATTACATATATTTGTATGTTACTACCTGTACTTACACAGCAGATACAATTGATTTACACAAGTTAATATTCCCCTTTAGTCTGGAATAAGACCTATGTGAGGTTACCAGGATTTGGGGCCTTTTTATACCACTGCTTATGTTGCCTTACATTAAGCATTTAATGACAGATTTAAGAAAGGATTTGTCCCTACTAGCTGTTATTCCGTGTTTTCCACTGTGCAACATCTGTTTGTCAGTATGGGCCGGCCAGTGGTGTGAAAAGTAACTTCTAAGAAACATCTGCCTGTGGCCCCTGCTGGCAGTGGGAAGAAAGAGACAACACAGGACACGTCTCTCAGCACTCAGCAGACTGGGTTTAAATACTACTCGTCATCTTTCAAATACTTTGTGCTCTTGCCTGTCTGGAGTTGTCAGATGGGCGGTGTTTGCAGGTTTTGGAGAATTCTATTGGCCAGGCAAGCTCAATCAAGGACAGATAATGTAATTGAAATTTGAAATAGTATTTGAACCCAGGTCTGCTCCTCTACACAGCACCCACCACCTAGCATTCCCAGCGAGCCTTGGTGACAGCCTGACAGCCCTTTTTCCTGGCACTTAGCAGTCCTCCGGGTGTAAATACAGACCACCACACAGCTCACCAGCAGTTGGATAATAGCCTTGGCCAGAGTCATGGGATGAAATTATAAGTGGATGTACCATCATAATTTGGGTTTGATATTGCAACTAGCACATTATGGAAAAAAATGTCTTCATTAACTACAGCTGAAGTCAGAAGTTTACATACACCTTAACCAAATACATTTAAACTCAGTTTTTCACAATTCCTGACATTTAATCCTAGTAAAAATTCCCTGTCTTAGGTCAGTTAGGATCAACACCTTATTTTAAGAATGTGAAATGTCAGAATAATAGTAGAGAGAATAATTTTATTTCAACTTTTATTTCTTTCATCACATTCCCAGTGGTTCAGAAATTTACATACACTCAATTAGTATTTGGTAGCATTGCCTTTAAATTGCTTAACTTGGGTCAAACCTTTCGGGGAGCCTTCCACAAGCTTCCCACAATAATTTGGGTGAATTTTGGCCCATTCCTCCTGACAGATCTGGTGTAACTGAGTCAGGTTTGTAGGCCTCCTAGCTCACACACGCTTATTCAGTTCTGCCCACAAATTTTCGATGGGATTGAGGTCAGGGCGTTGTGATGGCCACTCCAATACCTTGACTTTGTTGTCCTTAAGCCATTTTATCACAACTTTGGAAGTATGCTTAGGGTCATTGTCCATTTGGAAGACCCATTTGCGACCGAGCTTTAACATCAACCCATGATGTCTTGAGATGTTTTTTCCTCCCTCTTGTAGCCATCTATTTTGTGAAGTGCACCAGTCCCTCCTGCAGCGAAGCACCCCTACAACATGATGCTGCCACCCCTATACTTCACGGTTGGGATGGTGTTCTCTGGCTTGCAAGCCTCCCCCTTTTTCCTCCAAACATAACGATGGTCATTATCGCCAAACAGTTCTATTTTTGTTTCATCAGACCAGAGGACATTTCTCCAAAAAGTTTGATCTTTGTCCCCATGTGCAGTTGCAAACCATAGTCTGGCTTTTTTATGGCGGTTTTGGAGCAGTAGCTTCTTCCTTGCTGAGCGGCCTTTCAGGTTATGTCGATATAGGACTCGTTTTACTGTGGGTATAGATACTTTTGTACTTGTTTCCTCCAGCATCTTCACAAGGTCCTTTGCTGTTGTTCTGGGATTGATTTGCACTTTTTGCACCCAAGTACGTTCATCTCTAGGAGATAGAACACGTCTCCTTCCTGAGAAGTATGACGGCTGCGTTGTCCCATGGTGTTTATACTTGCATACTATCGTTTGTACAGATGAACGTGGTACCTTCAGGCGTTTGGAAATTGCTCCCAAGGATGAACGAGACTTGTGGAGGTCTACAAAAAAAAATTCTGAGGTCTTGGCTGATTTCTTTTGATTTTCCCATGATGTCAAGCAAAGAGGCACTGAGTTTGGAGGTAGGCCTTGAAATACATCCACAGGTACACCTCCAATTGACTCGAATGATGTCAATTAGCCTATCAGAAGCTTCTAAAGCCATGACATAATTTTCTGGAATTTTCCAAGCTGTTTAAAAGCACAGTCAACTTAGTGTATGTAAACTTCTGACCCGCTGGAATTGTGATAATAATCTGTCTGCAAACAATTGTTGGACACATTACTTGTGTCATGCCTGGACATCATCATTAAGGCTTGATTTTACTGGTTATATGACACATAAAATACAGTACAAAATGTGGTCGTTCCACCAACTGTGGACCAAGTGTAACTTCAACCAAGTGTAACTTTGTCAAAAGAAAACCTTTGATTTCATTAACTGTTAACATTCTGTCATAAAGAGCTAATTTTCAACCTAAAAAAACATGATTTCCCATCTCAATAGATAAAAATAATAATAATAATACTATAGCTAGTGCCTGTTAAGTGTCAAATAAATAAATAAAGTAACAGAGATGATGATTTCAACTTAAATCAATTGACAAAATTCACAAAACAAAGTGCATTGTTAAAGGCCCAATGCAGCCATTTTTATATCAATATCAAATAATTTCTGAGTAAGAATGAAGTACCTTAATAGATTAAGTACTGTAATAGATTTCCATTAAAATGGCCAAAAATAGCTTTTTAGCACACAACTATTTCTCAAGCAAGAATTTTGCTAGGACTGTCTGGGAGGTGTCCTTTATATCCACGCCAAACTTGATGCAAAACCACGCCCATGAGAAACCTAGCAACATTTAAAGCTGATTGGTCAGAGTTCTGTTGATCCCTGTGAGAAGTAAAAGCGCGAGAGAGAAGGAAGAGCGGTGTTGCCAACTTAGCGACTTTGTCGCTATATTTAGCAAGTATTCAGACCCGTCTAGCGACACATTTTCAAAAAATCAACTAGCGACAAATTTAGTGACTTTTTCTGGTGTTATTAGAGACTTTTGAGACTCTGACGTGAAAGCACGTATCGTTCTTACTCTTCTCAACGAGCAGCAGGTGCTGCCGTGGGCCCCACCCCCGTCCCAAAGCACTCACAGGCAGCAGTCCCTCCCAGCTGCAGTCAGAGCAGGAGATGTTCACCCCTCCACGTCTAGACTGCAAATGATTCGCGCATGAGGGAAGCCTCCGCTGGTTGATCCCGCCCTGGCTTACATTCAGGGTGGGATGTAAATGTAAAATGTTCTTTGTCTAAAATAAATCCCTGCACAAAAATAAATCACTGCATTTGACTCACACAGCCTCAGTCACTTACTCACCTTGTCCACTGTGTGTGTGCCTCTCTGTGACATAAGCTAAACATCTAGCTGGCTAGCTCATCATGTCTCAGTCTAAACTGTACACTCAAAAATACAGAAAGGAGTGGAAATCAAACCCTGAATTCAAAGGCTGGTTGAAGCTGTTTATTGGAGATTATACATGGGCATTCTGCCTGTATTGTAAGGCTGATTTCTACACCAAACTTAGTGATGTAAAAAAACACGTAAACTCAAAAACATACTCTAAAAGGCTAAGCCTTTTGAGCTGCCATTTATGGTTAAAAGAATTTACTCTGCAAAAAAGGCTGAGGCCACCATGGCATTAGCTATCGCTGAACACTGTTACATGCTGGCATGTGATCACATTGGAGAAGCATTCTCAGCTGCTACCCACTTCTCAGCTGCTACACACTTCAAAATGCACAGGACAAAGTGTACAGAAATGATTAATGGTGTTCTAGCACCATACTTTCTGAGTTGGTCGCAGATGTGGGTGACCAGCGTTTCAGCCTCCTCCTCGATGAGTCCACGGATGTGGGTGACCAACGTTTCAGCCTCCTCCTCAATGAGTCCACGGATGTAAGCGTTTCTAAGTACCTGGGGGTTGTGATAAGGTACTTTAGTGACACCAAGCAGACAATTGTATCAACATTTCTGGGGCTTGTTGAGTTGGAGGGAGGAGATGCCAAATCCATAGCCCGTGCTGTTGTGGCTTTCCTCGAGAAGTGTTGTCTTAAAAAAGAGAAACTCCTGGGGATAGGGACTGACAATGCCTCTGTTATGACGGGGATCCAGTGCTGATAAAGTGCTGAAGGAGGAGTATGGCCTCAAATATCTGGTTCTTATTCGCTGTGTGTGCCTCTCTGCAGCTCATTTGTAGTTCTAAACATATTTAGGGTGTTTTTTACTCACTTTTTGTCTCTCCCACGACATTATTCCTCTCTCCTACAGCGTCCATCACAATTACAGGCACATGGCCAATTATATAAATTAGGCGATGCTGTCATTTAGCGACTTCTAGCAACTTTTAGGACAGCCAATAGCTACTTTCCTTACTGAGGAGTTGGCAACACTGGGAAGAACGCTAGAGACGGAATCCCCACCAAAACAAAACAAAACAAAACATTGCCATCCATATTTAGCATTTTCCCAAATTTGTATATGAAGTTGAGTTAAATTATGTAGCTTTTTATTGAGTGATTGCAGCCAGCCTGACCAGATGGATAGCATCGACATCATGGATAATTGCATTGTCTTTAGAGGTAAGTAAGCTGTGAATTATATAAAGTGTTATCGCTAATTTACAACGCCGATTGGACTGAAGCTGTCTAGCAGTGTGCATCATCTAGCGTTAGCTTAGGTTGTTTACGAAAGGACTATTGAGATACTTGACATTTGTGCTAGTTGGCAACTAAAAGAGATGCTGCATAGCTAACTCTAGCTGAATGGGCAAAGCTAGCTCCATTGATTCACTATTACTGACAATCACTGTTTTTCAATTGGGGCCCCACTTCCAGCATTGGGGAACTGACAATCACAGTTTTTCAATCGGGGCCCCACTTCCAGCATTGGGCAACCACTGATCTACAGAGTCACATGTTGCCACGAAACTGCGCATCTCCTAAGGTTTGTGGCATGGCAGGCATGAGCAAACTCCACGTTCACGGGGATTCCCTCTCGAGGTAGAGTTCTTACTCTCTCATACGCATTTAATTCATCACAGGGAACATCCAAACTCTGACCAATCAGCATGGCTTTGAATGTTGTTAGGTTACTCTTGGGTGTGGTTTTGCATCAAGTTTGCCGTGGATAAAAATGATGTCTGGGAGTGGTCTGAGTGGGGAGGGGGAAACTGAAAACTAGCTATTATTGGTTTGGAATTTTTTGTTATTGGTCTATTAACCAATTTACTGAATGGTGATGTCACCATTGCAAGCCGAAACGTCCGCCGACGCGAACCTGCTGATTAGAAGGTCCTGTGTAAATTGTATTTTCAACCAGCAACTATCAGGAAATAACACTCACAAAATAAAATAAAAACATTTACAGTGTTAGTTTCATCAGCTGTTCTACAATATGATAAAACAGGAAAAACTGAATTTCGATTGCACAGGTTCTTTAAAAAATGTCTAGCCTGTCTATCTATTGGCAACAGGGTTGACTTGTTATGTTCGACCAACTAAGTTTTCCAACACAAAACACCAGAAAATGGCCAAAGAGTAGAACCAGCTCACCTGCTTTTACACTATGATTTGACTTCTAGATGTTCCATGTTTCTTTCGGAAAAATATTTGAAAAGAAATGTAACAGGGACAGACTTAAATGAATCACTAATCACATAAAATAAATAATCATCTTCAGAAAGGAATTTGCCAAAGCAACAAAATAACTAGGGCTTTACAATGATAGTGAAAACACACTTAACCCCAACATTTCGCGAAGTTAAAATCTTCCTAGAAGTCACAGAGGGTGCATGGAGGGACATGTCAAAATGCTGAATTTATTTATTCAGATTTATTGAATGATCCTTGTGGTCTATTTTAAAGGGTACTTCATTTAATATAACATGCTTTTAAAATTCAATATTGGTGCCAAATTCCTACTTAAAATATCAAAGGGATGCAAAAGACACTCTTTTTGTGGAACAACCCATTTCATGAGCATGTGATACATCACGCATGGAGTAGTTCACTTATCAGGCATATACAGTGCCTTGCAAAAGTATTCTCCCCCTTGGCGTTTTTCCTATTTTGCTGCATCACAACCTGTAATTCAAATGGATTTTTATTTTGATTTCATGTAATGGACATGCACAAAATAGTCCAAATTGGTGAAGTGAAATTAAACAAATGACTTGTTTAAATAAAATAAAGAAGAAAGTGGAACGTGCATGTGTATTCACCCCTTTGCTATGAAGCCCCTAAAATATCAGAAACTTTGAACATCCCACGGAGCACCATTAAATCCATTATCTAAGAATGGAAAGAATATGGCACCCCAACAAACCTGCCAAGAGAGGGCCGCCCACCAAAACTCACAGACCAGGCAAGGAGGGCACTAATCAGAGAGGCAACAAAGAGACCAAAGATAATCCTGAAGGAGCTGCAAAGCTCCACAGAGGAGTTTGGAGTATCTGTCCATAGGACCACTTTAAGCCGTACACTCCACAGAGCTGGGCTTCACGGAAGAGTGGCCAGAAAAAAGCCATTGCTTAAAGAAAAAAATAAGCCAACACGTTTGGTGATTGCCCAAAGGCATGTGGGAGACTTCCCAAACATATGGAAGAAGGTACTCTGGTCAGATGATACTAAAATTGGGCTTTTTGGCCATCAAGAAAAACGGGGGGGGGGGGGGGGGGGGGGTATATATGTGTATCCATTGATTCTTGAAGAATATAACTTATAAATGCTTCATGAGCTTAGTTCAACTGTCACACTCCATCAGAACCCAAAATATAGGCTTGTTTTCTCCAATGTTTGTAAACAAACACGGTATAGCCTCATAACATGGTTAAAACACAAATGTGGATTTCATGGAGGGTCAGTCCTTGCATCCGTAGCTCTGTGTATTAATCTGAGAGTGGTTACATTTCTCCAGGCCCATCCCTCAGCTTTTTACCAAATCCGTTTTGTTATTGTTTCATCTTTAGATTTGCCCTTTAAACAGCTGCATATTATTAGCATATCAAAGTGTCACCAACAAAAAGGTAAACAATAGGCCTATAGCAAATGCAGCATATGACATTCATTTTTTACATGTAAATAGCACTTTTCAGTAGTGCTCAAAGCAGCATTTATTTTTCAACTCAACTCAATGAGCTCAATCAGTTCTCCATGACAACAAAATCAAAAACAACAGAGTAGGGCTGGCTAATAAATCCTTAGTTTTGGGGTCATGCTCAGGTAAAACAATTTGGCTAATCTGTACTTCCATATTTCCATGTCCTGTTCTTGAAGATCAAGGGGTGTAACATTTATTGGAATTCTGATAAAAATATAATTGAATCATATTATTATATGGAGTAGAAAGCGATTGGTTGGAAGTAGCCTACATAACCAACCCATAAAGTAAAATATAACATCCATATATGGCCAGCTATGTAAACTAACATTGATTTATCCTGCAATAGATGTTGTTCAATTGGTAACATACATTTTTGTCTTCTTCTAATGCTCGTAAGAGGAAAGTAAATCTAAAATTAACGAAGTGTAATGAGATTACGTTACTGAGTTTGGGTAATCCAAAAGTTATGTTACTGATTACAATTTTGGACAAGTCAATAGTAACTGTAACGGATTTCATTTAGAAAGTAACCTACCCAACCCCGCTTATGCATGACATTTATAAAGGACATACACTTGACCTTACAGTAAACGTATCAACTCATGCCTGTTATCAAACCTGTATGTAACAGGTTTCCTACACTTGAAGTAGTTCACTCGTACTGATGTACAAATACAAACTACATTCAGAGGATGTACCACTCTACTGGAGGTACCACTATAACTATGCCTCTGCTCTAGCCATTTTGTTATCCTCCCTGTTGTGCTGTCTGTCTGTCTCAGCATCTTCTCTGCTGCACTATCTGTCTCAGCATCTTCTCTGCTGTCGTTGTCTATCTGTCTCAGCATCTTCTCTGCTGTCGTTGTCTATCTGTCTCAGCATCTTCTCTGCTGTCGTTGTCTGTCTCAGCATCTTCTCTGCTGTCGTTGTCTGTCTGTCTCAGCATCTTCTCTGCTGTCGTTGTCTGTCTGTCTCAGCATCTTCTCTGCCTGTCTGTCTGTCTGCTTGTCTCAGCATCTTCTCTGCTGCACTGTCTGTCTCAGCATCTTCTCTGCTGCACTATCTGTCTCAGCATCTTCTCTGCTGTCGTTGTCTATCTGTCTCAGCATCTTCTCTGCTGTCGTTGTCTGTCTGTCTCAGCATCTTCTCTGCCTGTCTGTCTGTCTGCTTGTCTCAGCATCTTCTCTGCTGCACTATCTGTCTCAGCATCTTCTCTGCTGTCGTTGTCTATCTGTCTCAGCATCTTCTCTGCTGTCGTTGTCTGTCTGGCTCAGCATCTTCTCTGCTGTCGTTGTCTATCTGTCTCAGCATCTTCTCTGCTGTCGTTGTCTGTCTGTCTCAGCATCTTCTCTGCCTGTCTGTCTATCTGCCTGTCTCAGCATCTTCTCTGCTGTCGTTGTCTGTCTGTCTGCCTGTCTGCTTAAGCCTTATAAGTTATAAAAGCCAAGCCAAAGAATTAAGATATATTGCAAATCAGTGGCAAATTGGCATATCTGTACCCCTGAATCAACACCTACCCTAAGTGTGAATTACTATTATTACAGGGCTCCAGACTAACATTTTCCTCTGGTATCACTGCTGCAACTAACTTTTACAGTTGGTGGCACCAGCCCATGATTTGGTCAGATAATGAGTAATCATCTTATAAAGTAAGATTGCTCTATTAGTGCTCTATAGGAAGTGTAATAAATAGACTACTGACGTATTCAAGAAATAACTTGTTTCATCTAACACGTCCAAGCAGGAATGCAGGACTCAAGATATTTTGTGCAACCTATTCCAGTGATTGTCATGAATTTTGGGTTGCTAATTAGACAACAGTTGCTATATTTTACTGTCAAAATAGAACTCCAGAATGATCTGGTTTTTTGTTTTTTGTTTTGTTTAATAGAGATTACAGTACCAGTCAAAAGTTTGGACATGCCTCCTGGGTGGCGCAGTGGTCTAAGGCACTCAAAACCCTTTTTTAAAAACATTTTTGCAAATGTATTGCAAATTAAATACAGAAACCTCTCAGTGACATAAGTATTCACACCCCTGACTCATGTTAGAATCACATTTGGCAGCAATTACAGTGTGTCTTTCTGGGTAAGTCTCTAAGAGCTTTCCACACCTGGATTGTGCAACATGTGCCCATTATTCATTTCACATTTTTTCAAGCTCTGTCAAATTGGTTGTTTATCATTGCTAGACAAAACACATTTTCCGGTCTTGCCATAGATTTTCAAGCAGATTTAAGTCAAAACTAACTCGGCCACTCAGGAACATTAACTGTCTCCTAGGTAAGCAACTCCAGTGTAGATTTGGCCTTGTGTTTTAGATTCTTGTCCTGCTGAAAGGTTAATTAATTTCCCAGTGTCTGGTGGAAAGCAGTGGAGGCTGTTGAGGGGAGGACGGCTCATAATAAAGGCTGGAATGGAGTCAATGGAATGGTATCAACTACATGGAAACCATGTGTTTGTGGTTGATACCATTCCATTGACTCCATTCTGGGGTGGCAGGTAGCCTAGTGGTTAGAGTGTTGGACTACTAACCGAAAGGTTGCCAGATCGAATCCCCAAGGTAAAAAATGTGTCATTCTGCCCATGAACAGGCAGTTAACCCACTATTCCTAGGATGTCATTGAAAATAAGAATTTGTTTTTAACTGACTTGCCTAGTTGAATAAAGGTCAAATAATTTGACAAATCCAGCCATTACTATGAGCTGTCCTCCCCTCAGCAGCCTCCACTGGTGGAAAGCAGGCAGGTATTTGTATTCTGTAGAGGCTTATTTGTTTTCACTCCGTTAATTAAGTTAGTATTGTGGAATAACAACGTTTCTTCTTCCAAAACTGGATTAGGTATGCATTTCAGGCAAGGCCAGGCACATACCTGGAGGTGGAATGTTATCAAAAGCATATTTGCCAGTATTTCATGTCAGCGGTCGATGACTGATATGGTAGGAATTCCTCAGATCACAGAAGCGTTGCGGAAACACAGCTTTTTTTTCTTGGGCTAAAAAAAACACATTTGCTCCATTTACTACTAAAGAAATTTAAATAGGGAATTCACATTTCATGCATGTCAATCAGAGCACATTCTCAGAAATCCAGGTTATAAAAACAAGTCAATGAATTGAATATGAACAAAGTCAATGTAAGACCAAAGGAACACTGTATTCATTAACAGTGCAGTATGCCCATATCACCAAGGTGTAGTTTCATTTTAAATGAGTAGCTATATAAGGACTTTTAGTCCAGAACATGGGTTAATGTTTGACAGAATAACTTCCCAGGTGTTTCCATGTAATGAGAAACATCCTTGACTTATCTGAAGTACACTGCCTGTACAGAATGATCAAAAGTAGTTTTAAGTTACTCTCGACAACAAAAGCCACACACTTTTCACATTATAAACTGGGTGGTTTCAGCCCTGAATGGTGATTGGCTGACAGCCATGCTATATCAGCCCATATACCATGGGTATGACAACATTTTAACTGCTCGAATTACGCTGGTAACCAGTTTATAGTGGAACAGCCCTTAGCCGTGGTATATAGGCCATATGCCACACCCCCACGTGCCTTATGGCTTAAATATAGCACTTTGAGCATTAAGATCCAAAACACACCATTTGTTTTGTTCAGTAGAGTTATGCTTGTGTTACTAGTACTCTCACATCAATGCTGATTTCTAAGTTCAAGATAAGACAGAGCCAATCAGCAAGCCTTATATTCACATTCCATTTATTGCATCAGTTGTGTAAGACAACGGAATTTACTACAAAAGACAAAACTGTCAGTGTGTGGTTAACTGTATACATATTGTATAGACGCATTAAAAGACATGGCAACATTTAAGATACTACTCCCCACCAGTGAAAAGGTTGTGTACCAAATGTGGCCCAAGGCTGCCATCTAGCGAATATTACATGTTGAGGAACAGTTTATTACTCTAGTAAATGCAGTAAATGACCTAATGTCTCACCAACAGAGACATGTAGAGACAGTAATAATCTAAATGTATTTACCATACATTTCTTGCTTTTCAAAAATAAGTTGCCATATAAAAAAATACATCTGCTCATGATCCAAACAGATGAACACATTGATTTGCCCAACGCAGTCCAGAGGCATTCATCCAAATCCAGACTATATTATGTAGATCAGGTGGTCGTGTATTTACAACGAAACATTGATCAATACCTAGACACACTCAGTAATACGTGCGTTTTCCACTAGTGTTTGGATAATATGCTCAAAGATATAACAAGGGATTAAAAATAACAGTCCAAATGTTTTCAGAACAATAACATCTATATCATGTGTCCTAGGTAGACGAGTACTGGACCATTCACATAACCAGGGGCTGGACACAGAGGAGAAGAAGGGAAAGTGTTGGGTGTCTGGGGTAAAGCTGCAGGACAGTCAGAGGCTTAGGGCAGCCAGACCCGAGCTTCACACCAGATCTGGGCCTCAATCCGCATTCTGCCTGAGGATCCTCTTCTCTTCCTCTACGAAACTCTTGTCAGATGTGGCCTGGCCCAGATCCCTCTTCCTTTTCTCCTTCTGCTGGAAGCTCTCCACCCTACGCTTCTTCGCAGAGGCCTTGTCTCCGTCCTCGTCTACACCAGGGAGAAAACAACACGTCATAATCATTCAGAAATGAACTGGGAATGCACAGCTGCGTACTGTATCCTGCCTAACCAGCACTGATACCCCCCCCCCCCCCCCCTGCTGTAAATATCAAGTTACTGTGGGTCAGAGGAGAGAGAAATCATTTTCTTCCTGAAAATAATTGAGAGATGTGCAGGCATAAGCAGATGGAGGTAAAGCTGGTACCGTAAGCCCACACAACAGCTTGAAATGTCTGCACATAGCTGCTAGTTTTTCAGTGGCGCAAGTGGCTAGTACCTCGTCAAGCGGGCAGTTATGTGTGTTTGCGAGGCAGAGGGCTCTGGTTCGAGCAGATGTATGGACAGTGTACCACTACCCTTTGTAGGGAGGAAGATGTAATACTAAGCAGGCAGAATGCGGTCAGTCACACGGGTAACACTTTTCTCCCTACCGGAATCTGATGGCTGTTCCTCTGTGGGCAGGAAGACAGCATTGCCGGTGTGAGGCTGCGGAGCGTCTTCTCCATTATCTTCATAGATGTTGGACCACTTTATGGCCATGTCCATCCCTGGGGGAGCTCCCTTCTTGGGCTTCTCCGCTTCCGCGGCGTAGGTCTGAGGGGGCACCGCGTTAGTCTTCCACACCTTGAACTCCTTTGCAGGCTGCAGGAAAAGTTACTTATAATTAACTCATCTTTTCAATTGAAAAATTATAGGTTTCCCCTATTTACAGTGGGGCAAAAAAGTATTTAGTCAGCCACCAATTGTGCAAGTTCTCTCAATTAAAAAGATGAGAGGCCTGTAATTTTCATCATAGGTACACTTCAACTATAACAGACAAAATGTAGGATTTTTAATGAATTTATTTGCAAATTATGGTGGAAAATAAGTATTTGGTCACCTACAAACAAGCAAGATTTCTGGCTCACCCATAACCCCAACATGGTGCGCACTGTTCACACCATTGACATCAGCAAACCACTTGCCCTCATGAACACCATTTGCCCGTTAGTTGAAACCGAGATTCATCCGTGAAGAGCACACTACTCCAGCATGCCAGTGGCCATCGAAGATGAGCATTTGTTCACTGAAGTCAGTTCCAATGTGAACTGTAGTCAGGTCAAGACCCTGGTGAGGACGACGAGCACGCAGATGAGCTTCCTGAGACTGTTTCTGACCATTTCTGCTGAAATTTCAAACCCACAGTTTCATCAACTGTCCGGGTGGCTGGTTTCAAACTATCTTGCAGGTGAAGAAGCAGGATGTGTAGGTGGGCTGGCACGGTTACACATGGTCTGAGGTTGTGAGGCCGGTTGGACGTATTGACAAATTCTCTAAAATGACGGCTTGTTTTCCATTATTTTGGGCAATACTCCAATTCTCCTTGATTTGACAGCCATTGTATTCAGAATCCACTTCATCATCCGCTTCCGCCATCTTTCCCCCTGAGCTGGAAGTTCTCCGTTCTTCTACTCGGACAGAGAAACCCGTTTCTTCAACTGAAAAGGTGATACACGTACACCTAACCTGGGCCCGGTTTCCCGATAGCGATGGAATTTAGGCTTACACATGTTTTAACAATGCATCTTTTCTACTGTAATGGATTTGAAACGGCTAGCTAGTTAGCGGTGGTGCGCACTAAATAGCGTTTCAATCGGTGACGTCACTTGCTCTGAGACCTTGAAGTAGCTCCCCTTGCTCTGCTTTTGCTCGGCTTTTGTGGAGCGGTGGGTACCGACGCTTCGTGGGTGACTGTTGTTGATGTGTGCAGAGGGTCCCTGGTTCACGCCCGGGTATGGGCGAGGGGACGGTCTAAAGTTATACTGTTACACTACAACAGTCGAAGATGTATCATGTGTTGATGATTCGATAACTTAAATTCTCCGGTGGACATTCAGTCAGCATACAAATTGCACATGCTGTGTTGTGTGACAAAACGGCACATTTTAGAGTGGCCTTTTATTGGCCCCAGCACAAGGTGCACCTGAGTAATCATCTTCTTGATATGCCACATTGTCATGTGGATGGATTATTTTGGCAAAGGAGAAATGCTCAATAACAGGGATGTAAACAAATGTGCACAACATTTGAAAGAAAAGCAATTTTTTGGGGCTTATGGACAATTTCTGGGATCTTTAATTTCAGCGCATGAAACATGGGACCAACACTTTACATGTTGTGTTTATATTTTTGTTCAGTATACATAGCAAGTAGTTAACGTTAGTTAGCTTGGTCAACAACTAGTTACGACAACAGCTAGCTAATGGACGAACGCTAGCTGGCTGGTTAAACACAGTACCTCTTCTGGAGCTTTCACGGCGCGGCTCTCCCAATCGATCTGTTTATTCAGCGGGTTGTACAGAAAGGACGGCTTAGAGACCGATTTGAAGAGCTCGTCGGGTTTTGGTAGAGGAGCTCCACTGGCAGCCCGCTTGGTCCCATGTTGGGGGGATTTGCTACCGCTTCCAGTAGCATCGGTCCCCCCCTTCCCCCTTGATTTCTTCTGGCCCGCTTCATCAGAATCGCTGCTGTTACTATCGCTACTGTCACTCAAATCATCGTAACTCATGAAGTAATGGAAAGAGTCCGGTTTCTTCTTATCAGCCATACTGATAAAATTATTCCCTCAGATAGTAATACGATAAATTTAACTTAAGAGATAAGATGATGCCCCTAATTAATTAGCAAGCAAGCTTGATGTTTTTGCTGGTTACTCCATTTTGAGTGACTGTTGCCGTAAAAGAGTACGCAATGACGTAAAAACACGGTCGTAAAAATATTTTCTTAAAGGAGCAGTAGTCCATTTTTTCAAGACGCGACATAACTTTTATGAGCAGTTATTTTCGTCATGCTCAATTTTTTATTTGAACTTGATTTAACTAGGCAAGTCAGTTAAGAATAAATTATTATTTACAATGACGGCCTACCCCAGCCAAACCCACAACCAGGACCCTTGGTTTCCTCATGGTTTTATTTAAAGTCTTGTTCTCCAATCGTTTTCCAAGAAAGTGAAAACTTTCCATAAAGACCACAATAAAACTTTAGTAACGTTCAGAGAACGTTCTAAGAATGTTATTTAAAACATCCATTCTGTTCTATGCGTCATCAACATGATCTGTCTTGTTAAGTGTGTTCAGATGTGTTTGCTGCACCCATAATTGGCCACACCTGACCTTAACAAGTGCTTGTTTTCTGCTTCTTCTTCTGTGGGTTGTATGGTGGACTACACTCAAAACGTTGTATTGCCGCCACCAACTGGACGGTTTGAAACCAAAAAATAAATAAATCCATACGTAATACTGATAGTAACTTAATCCATCCTAATAAAAATAGTACATAGCCAAAATAAACAACTCCCACTTCTTCCTTCTTTTCGTTCTCCATGTCTCCCATCTCAGGCTCTAGGACCTGAGAGGGTGGTATGAATTGTGCCAATATAACATATAACTCCTCTGATGTGAAATCTTTCAGCCCCAGGAACCGCTACACCACAATCACTATGATTTCTATCTTCCTGGACCTTCTCTCCACCTTGGCAGTCCCATTAATTACCATAGCTATAAATGCCACAAAGTCTACCTTCTTAACCTTTAACATTTCAGGATCCTGCTGGTGAAAGGCAACCCCTGCATCCTACAGTGTAGGCCTATCCACTACCATGGACTCTTCTGGTGCACCATTCAAACCCTCAACCCTTTTCACAGCTACTACATATGAAATGCCCTTTATAACCCAGACTTTGGCCACCTCATTCTCTTTCACCCCTGTGGGGCATTCGGAAGATGTGGCTTCATGGTTCCCACCGCAATTGCAACATGTCACATATTCATCACTTTTACAACACATAATATGATCCATCCACAACTTGGACATCTCAGATTCTCCCTTTTGCAAACACTTGCTACATGACGAAAAGCTTTACAATGATCACATTGCATTGGTCTTGGGGTAAATGCTCTGTAGTTAATATACCCTAACTGCACTTGAGTAGGGAGAGACTCCATATCAAAAAACAGAAGAACAGAAAGACTCTTCACTTTTTCAGCATTCACCGCACAATTCATCCGACGTGCTTCAACTACTCCAGGAATATTTTTCATCTCTTCAAAATCAACTTCCCACGAGACGCCTGATATAGCTCCCTTGAGGGGTGCCCTGTTCCGAAGAGGCATACACGACACTTCAAACTGGTTAAGACACAACGCATGTTCCTTCTGATCCGCATAAGCACAAAAAATCTAAACAAGCCCGCTTCTCGTGATCCTCACAGCCTTCCCTTTACCCAGCAATCCCTCCACCAGTTTTCAGAACTCAAATGGTTTCTAAAGATTGGTACTCTGCTCAGCTGCTCCTCATTAACAAACCGTACTCCTACTAGATATGAAGGGTCATTCTCATCACTGTACACCACTTTGCTCCGTTTTCCATTATTTTGGACAATACTCCAATTCTCCTTGATTTGACAGCCATTGTATTCAGAATCCACTTCATCATCTGCTTCCGCCATCTTTCCCCCTGAGCTGGAAGTTCTCCGTTCTTCTACTCGGACAGAGAAACCCGTTTCTTCAACTGAAAAGGTGATACACGTACACCTAACCTGGGCCCGGTTTCCCGATAGCGATGGAATTTAGGCTTACACATGTTTTAACAATGCATCTTTCCTACAACAGTCGAAGATGTATCATGTGTTTCCCAAAACACCCCACAGAGAGAATGGTCGTTGTGCATCATTGGACCATGTTTCGATACTGATAGGATAAAAAACTGCTTGTTTCCTTTGACTGTTTAAATAGACTAAAATCAACAGCTTTGTATGTGTAAAAAAACATGGCATGCTAGCTACATCCTGGTGATGGTGTGTCACAATAAAAATGCATGTGTTTGCATGATTAAAAGTATTATTGAAACATTCAGTGAAAGTTAAGCAAGTTATAACAAAAAAAACCTCAAAATAACCAATCATTTCCATTCTCTGAGCATGAATTAAACCTCCCCGGAAAGCTTTCAGGGAACCATAGTAAAACATTATCAGAACCTCCCTGCAACCTAAAAATGTACATTCCCAGAACAGACTAAATTGTCACTTCTGTTCTCAGAATGTTTAAAAAACGTTTAGTTTTACCAGTCAGGAAACGTATGGGTTCGTTCCCAGAACCAATGGGAAACCAAAAACTTACGTTTACAGAACTTCCGAGGTACCAAATGTGCTAGCTGGGTTGCCCTTTCCAAAACAATCTTTTCTCTTGCCAGATTGTTTTCCTGCTCAGTCCTGAGCTGGTTGAAGGAACGTTTCTCCTCCTGCCTCTCCTACTCCATTTTCTCCAGCTCACTCCTCAGCTGGTCGTAGGTGATGTTCTCTGCCCCTCTCTCCTCCTCCATGTTTCCTATCTCACTACTAAACTTACAGTAGGCAGTGCTTTCCGCCCCTCTGTCTTCCTCATCCTTCTCAATCTTAGACTGAAGGACCTTGATGTTGTCCTTGAGGGCGTTGTTTTCTTCCTCAGTCCTTTCTAGCTGTTTATTCATTGTTTACATTTTATTGTCATTCCCCCTTTCTTGGCCACAAGTGTTCGGGTATCCTCCTCAAGCTTGACAGTCTTCTTCCTTAGGACCTCCCATGGGTTCTGAATGGTCCTTTTCTTCTTCTTCACCATCTCCTCGCTCTCCTTGCTAGCCTTCTTAATGTTCTTCTCAACCTCCCCGATTGCCTCAAACTTTCGATTGATGTCAAGCTCCATCTTCCTTTTCTCTTTCGGCCAAAGGTCCTTCCCTTGACCTGACCCTTTTCTCCTCCTTCAGAGCATCGGCCAGCTTTGAAGCCCTGCACTCTGGTGTTAACATTCTCCATCTCTAGGGCCTGGCCTCAGAGTCCTCACTGCTCTTAACTTTCAATGTCTCCAGCTCTGCTCTTTCTTCAGTTGGAGAGATGTTTCTACAGGCCTCTTTCCCTCCAAGAGACCCTGACCTCCACCTTGTCCACCTTCCTCTGTCCCTCTTCAATGGCTCTCAAATGCAAGGCCCTGCTTACCTCACTTCTTTTAAGACTGGCCTTTGTGTCCTCTTGCTCCCCTCCCTCTCAAGCAAGGAGGCCCTGGTCTTCTCACTTTCCAAGTCCTTTTCCATTGCAGAGGGCCGGAGCTCGGCCTCCTTAATCTTTCTTTGCCACTCTTCCTCGGCCCCCTTTCCCTCCTTCTCCACCCACTCCCTCAGCAGGTACATCCTTGACCTCCGTGGAGGTCAGTGGTCTCGGAAGCATCTTGGTTCAGGCTCTCTTTTGTCAAGGTCACAGGAGCCCCTGTGACACCAGTGCGACTGACACTACCACCGACCTATAGGACTGGAAACACTGGAGAAACGCGGGACAAACAAAGGGGAGAACACACTGAAGATGTGAGGACACATCTAAAGTGTTTTTAGGTCCACTGGAATGAGCTTGCCCTTCATAACTGAATCAACAACAGAAATTAGGTGACCTTTCACTTTCAGGCCTTTATTTTATGATGATGTCTGCTCCCCAAATGGCACCCAATTCCATATAGTGCACTACTTTGACCAGGACCTATAGGGAATAGTGTGCCATTTGGGACACAGACATATTTTGGTGATTGATTGCACTTAGGGTGTTGTCCGGGGGTAATCAACCTTGCAAATTGCTTTGTTGCAACCTGCGCAGAATAGGTAGGCATTTTTCGAGAGACTCGATTATATAGGGCCCTATTTGTGATATCACTGTAATTATATAGGGAATATTTATGATATCACTGTAGCCTCTTAGGTCTACTCTAGACTAGTCTCATAAATACAAATGTTACACCTACAGGCCATTTAACTGGCGGGGTCAAGAGGACAACTGTAGGCTGCAAGGCACACTCTGGTGCACGTGCTTGGCAACATTATTGGCAGTTGCCCCGCCCAAAGGATACTAGAGTAGACTATTTTGTTATAGACCTATCAAGCCCGCCTGCCATGCCTCTATATTTAGGCCGGGATGCACATTTTAAAGGCAATGTTCCCGCATACACAGTACGCGAATATGTTGGCTCAATCAACAATTAGGCTACCTTTAAATGTCAAGCGGCTATAAAGCAGATCTTCCACGGATCAAATTGAATCTATTCTAGGCTTTAGGACTGTTTGTATCTATTTACAGCTCTTACCTGAAACTGTGAGCAATCAATCACTCCGCTTGCTTGCGTTTCTCTCCCAGTACTCCTCTCCTCCATTCTCAAGTGGCAAGGTGCAGATTAACTCTATAAAGTAATAGTAACCCAAAAGGAGAAGGCTCTCATCACCTATGTGAAAAGTTAATTGACTGAGCTCTAGCTGTCTGTCATGTTATAACTGTAGGCCTGGATCATAACCATTATGACACTATAGTGAAGACATTTATAACAAACAGGTGATGTAAGACTGATCAATTTGATCCCTTAGGTTTCAAAATAAGCATTTCAAAATGAATTTATGAATAACATAATGAAGTTGTTATGAAAATGTTCAGACCTGCACTTGCAGTTATATAGGATGAGCCATGACTAGAATACAGTACATATACTAAGTGTACAAAACATTAGGAACCACTTCCTAATATTTACTTGCTTCCCCATTTGCCCTCAACAGTCTCAATTTGTCAGTGCATGGACAACACTACAAGGTGTGGAAAGCGTTCCACAGGGATGCTGGCCCATGTTGATTCCAATGCTTCCCACAGTTGTGTGAAGTTGGCTGGTGGACCATTCTTGATACACATGGGAAACTTTTGAGTGTGAAAATACGCAATCCATGTCTCAATTGTCTCTAGGCTTAAAAATCATTCTTTAACCTCCTCCTCTTCATCTACACTGAATGAAGTGGATTTAACAAGTGACATGAAAAAGAGATCATAGACTGATCAGGTGAAAGCTATGTCATGGAAAGAGCAGGTGTTCCTAATGTTTTGTATTCTCAGTGTACATATTTTTTATTTTATATTTTTTTATTTAACCTTTATTTAACCAGGCAAGTCAGTTAAGAACACATTCTTATTTTCAATGACGGCCTGGGAACAGTGGGTTAACTGCCTGTTCAGTGGCAGAACGACAGATTTGTACCTTGTCAGCTCGGGGGTTTGAACTCGCAACCTTCCGGTTACTAGTCCAACGCTCTAACCACTAGGCTACGCTGCCGCCCCGTGGATAAAATAGTATGTAAACATTAATAAAGTGACCAATGTTCAATTACTCTATGTACATAGGGAAAAGCAGTCTCTAAAGTGCAGGGTAGAGTACTGGGTGGTAGCCGGCTAGTAACAGTGACTAAGGTTCAGGGCAGGGTATTGGGCAGAGGCCAGCTAATGGTAACTATTTAAACCCCCTAAAGTCGATGTCTGTGACCACAGAAATCTAGTCAGCATAATAGCTCTGTTTGAACTTGAATAATCTGGGATTTTTTGTTGTTGCATGGGCTGTGTATCAATCCATGTCTGTCTTCCACATCTGCTGTGAAAGGTGACAGAGATAGTGTGTTTGTCAGAACACGAGACATCCCGAAAATGTCTGTAGCTTCCAAACGGTTTGGCCTAGAAACTATGACCCCGCTATGGAAAGATTATACTTACAAACACAATGTGTTTTTCCGTTTTGCTCTACGACCCCCACAAGCTTCACGGGACTTGTCTGAAATCGGTACTGCCTGTCTGCCAACTTCTGCCTGTAGCGTCTGAACAGTTTGGGCTACACACCTATGGAAAAGTGACTCTCACAAACACATACACTACCGGTCCAAAGTTTTAGAACACCTACTCGTTCAAGGCTTTTTCTTTATTTCTACTATTTTCTATATTGTAGAATAATAGTGAAGACATCAAAACTATGAAATAACACATACAGTATGTAATCACGTAGTAACCAAAAAGTTTTTAAATCAAAATATATTTGAGAATCTTCAAATAGCCACGCTTTGCCTTGATGACAGCTTTGCACACTCGTGGCATTCCCTCAACCACCAGAAGGAGAGTGATGGAGTGCTGTATCAGATTACCTGGCCTCCACAATCCCCCAACCTCAACCAAATTGAGATGGTTTGGGATGAGTCGGACTGCAGAGTGAAGGAAAAAGCAGTCAACAAGTGCTCAGAATATGGGAACTTTTTCAAGACTGTTGGAAAAGCATTCCAGCTGAAGCTGGTTGAGAGAATGCCAAGACTGTGCAAAGCTGTCATCAAGGCAAAGGGTAGCTATTTGAATAATCCCAAAATAAAATATATTTTGATTTATTTAACACTTCTTTTTGGTTACTACATGATTCCATGTGCGTTATTTCATAGTTTTGATGTCTTCACTATTATTCTACAACTTTAGAAAATAGTAAAAATAAAAACCCTTGAATGAGTAGGTGTACTTAAACCTTTGAACAGTCATGTTCAGTCATGGCCAAAAGTTTTGAGAATGACACAAATATACATTTTCACAAAGTCTGCTGCCTCAGTTTGTATGATGGCAATTTGCATATACTCCAGCATGTTATGAAGAGTGATCAGATGAATTGCAATTAATTGCAAAGTTCCTCTTTGCCATGCAAATGAACTGAATCTCCAAAAAACATGTCCACTGCATTTCAGCCCTGCCACAAAAGGACCAGCTGACATCATGTCAGCGATTCTCTCGTTAACACAGGTGTGAGTGTTGACGAGTACAAGGCTGGAGATCACTCTGCCATGCTGATTGAGTTCGAATAACAGACTGGAAGCTTCAAAAGGAGGGTGGTGCTTGGAATCATTCTTCTTCCTCTGTCAACCATGGTTACCTGCAAGGAAACTAGTGCCGTCATCATTGCTTTGCACAAAAAGGGCTTCACAGGCAAGGATATTGCTGCGAGTAAGATTGCACCCAAATCAACCATTTATTGGATCATCAAGAACTTCAAGGAGAGCGGTTCAATTGTTGTGAAGAAGGCTTCAGGGCGCCCAAGAAAGTCCAGCAAGCGCCAGGACCGTCTCCTAAAGTTGATTCAGCTGTGGGATCGGGGCACCACCAGTACAGAGCTTGCTCAGGAATGGCAGCAGGCAGGTGTGAGTGCATCTGCATGCACAGTGAGGCAAATACTTTTGGAGGATGGCCTGGTGTCAAGAAGGGCAGCAAAGAAAATCAAATCAAATTTTATTTGTCACATACACATGATTAGCAGATGTTAATGCGAGTGTAGCGAAATGCTTGTGCTTCTAGTTCCGACAATGCAGTAATAACCAACAAGTAATCTAACTAACAATTCCAAAACTACTGTCTTATACACAGTGTAAGGGGATAAAGAATATGTACATAAGGATATATGAATGAGTGATGGTACAGAGCAGCATAGGCAAGATACAGTAGATGGTATCGAGTACAGTATATACATATGAGATGAGTATGTAAACAAAGTGGCATAGTTAAAGTGGCTAGTGATACATGTATTACATAAGGATGCAGTCAATGATATAGAGTACAGTATATACGTATGCATATGAGATGAATAATGTAGGGTAAGTAACATTATATAAGGTAGCATTGTTTAAAGTGGCTAGTGATATATTTACATCATTTCCCATCAATTCCCATTATTAAAGTGGCTGGAGTTGAGTCAGTGTCTGTGTCAGTGTGTTGGCAGCAGCCACTCAATGTTAGTGGTGGCTGTTTAACAGTCTGATGGCCTTGAGATAGAAGCTGTTTTTCAGTCTCTCGGTCCCAGCTTTGATGCACCTGTACTGACCTCGCCTTCTGGATGATAGCGGGGTGAACAGGCAGTGGCTCGGGTGGTTGATGTCCTTGATGATCTTTATGGACTTCCTGTAACATCGGATGGTGTAGGTGTCCTGGAGGGCAGGTAGTTTGCCCCCGGTGATGCGTTGTGCAGACCTCACTACCCTCTGGAGAGCCTTACGGTTGAGGGTGGAGCAGTTGCCGTACCAGGCGGTGATACAGCCCGCCAGGATGCTCTCGATTGTGCATCTGTAGAAGTTTGTGAGTGCTTTTGGTGACAAGCCGAATTTCTTCAGCCTCCTGAGGTTGAAGAGGCGCTGCTGCGCCTTCTTCACGATGCTGTCTGTGTGAGTGGACCAATTCAGTTTGTCTGTGATGTGTATGCCGAGGAACTTAAAACTTGCTACCCTCTCCACTACTGTTCCATCGATGTGGATAGGGGGGTGTTCCCTCTGCTGTTTCCTGAAGTCCACAATCATCTCCTTAGTTTTGTTGACGTTGAGTGTGAGGTTATTTTCCTGACACCACACTCCGAGGGCCCTCACCTCCTCTGTAGGCCGTCTCGTCGTAGGCCGTCTCGTCGTTGTTGGTAATCAAGCCTACCACTGTTGTGTCGTCCGCAAACTTGATGATTGAGTTGGAGTCGTGCGTGGCCACGCAGTCGTGGGTGAACAGGGAGTACAGGAGAGGGCTCAGAACGCACCCTTGTGGGGCCCCAGTGTTGAGGATCAGCGGGGAGGAGATGTTGTTGCCTACCCTCACCACCTGGGGGAGGCCCGTCAGGAAGTCCAGTACCCAGTTGCACAGGGCGGGGTCGAGACCCAGGGTCTCGAGCTTGATGAGTGGGTCTAGGGAGTGGGTCTAGGGTGTCAGGTAGGGTGGAGGTGATATGGTCCTTGACTAGTCTCTCAAAGCACTTCATGATGACGGAAGTGAGTGCTACGGGGCGGTAGTCGTTTAGCTCAGTTACCTTAGCTTTCTTGGGAACAGGAACAATGGTGGCCCTCTTGAAGCATGTGGGAATAGCAGACTGGTGATGATCCAAGATGGCGTAGCAGTAAGTCGTCCTGTCGTGTCGTGTCCCTGTATATTTTGTTTATATTTTGTTTATTTTTCGTTTTTTACATATTTTTCGTTTTTTACATAGCTATCCCTTTAAAAACATTTTGCTAAACCTAAGCTTCCAAATACGCTGGATCTTCACAACTAGCTATCTAGCTAAACCGCAACCCTGGATGATTACCCCTGGCTAGCGTTTCCACCCACTTAGCTTGAAGCTAGCCCGGCCTGCGCTACCACCGTAGCATACTCCTGAGCTACAATACCCGGGCCCACGACCGGTCTATCGATGTCACCGCATGAAGAGGAATAAACAGACTCACCCCATCGCGACGTCCCCCAAAGGCTAACTCTCTAGCCCTCGCTATCTCCCTGCTTGCTAATTCGGCCTGCTAACTGCTAGCTTGTCCAGCTCCGGTCCGCTAACTGCTACCTTGTCTAGCCCGGGCCTACAAACTGTTAGCTTGTTAGCACAGGCCTGCTAACCGCCTGAATCGCCGCGTCCCAAACGCCCACCGGACCCATATTTACTTTCTATCTCTTTTGACTTTTAATTTGTTTATACCTTCCGGAAACCTGCCTCACCCAATGTGATACGGAATCGCTATTATTTTTTATTTATTTTTAGAACACACTCAAGAACCTCCAGAAGCTAACCAGCTAACTAGCTACAAGCTATTTAGTCATTGTTCGTTTTTTTTACCTGGATAACACTCGCCAGTCCAGCTTCCCTTCCCCATCCACCGCTGCCCCCTGGACACTGATCTCTTGGCTACATAGCTGATGCACGCTGGACTGTCCATAAATCACGGTACTCCATTCTGCTTGTTTGTTTTATCTGTTGGCCCCGTTGCCTAGTCTACGCCATTTTACCTGCTGTTGTTGTGCTAGCTGATTAGCTGTTGTCTCACCTACTGTTTTAGCTAGCTTTCCCAATTCAACACCTGTGATTACTGTATGCCTCGCTGTATGTCTCTCTCAAATGTCAATATGCCTTGTATACTGTTGTTCAGGTTAGTTATCATTGTTTTAGTTCACAATGGAGCCCCTAGTTCCACTCTTCACACCCCTGATAACTCCTTTGTCCCACCTCCCACACATGCGGTGACCTCACCCATTACTACCAGCATGTCCAGAGATACAACCTCTCTCATCATCACCCAGTGCCTGGGCTTACCTCCGCTGTACCCGCACCCCACCATACCCCTGTCTGCGCATTATGCCCTGAATATATTCTACCATGCCCAGAAACCTGCTCCTCTTATTCTCTGTCCCCAACGCTCTAGGCGACCAGTTTTGATAGCCTTTAGCCGCACCCTCATACTACTCCTTCTCTGTTCCGCGGGTGATGTGGAGGTAAACCCAGGCCCTGCATGTCCCCAGGCACCCTCATTTGTTGACTTCTGTGTTCGAAAAAGCCTTGGTTTCATGCATGTCAACATCAGAAGCCTCCTCCCTAAGTTTGTCTTACTCACTGCTTTAGCACACTCTGCTAACCCTGATGTCCTTGCTGTGTCTGAATCCTGGCTCAGGAAGGCCACCAAAAATTCAGAGATTTCCATACCCAACTACAACATCTTCCGTCAAGATAGAACTGCCAAAGGGGGAGGAGTTGCAGTTTACTGCAGAGATGGCCTGCAAAGTAATGTCATACTTTCCAGGTCCATACCCAAACAGTTCGAACTACTAATTTTGAAAATTACTCTCTCCAGAAATAAGTCTCTCACGGTTGCCGCCTGCTACCGACCCCCCTCAGCTCCCAGCTGTGCCCTGGACACCATTTGTGAATTGATCGCCCCCCATCTAGCTTCAGAGTTTGTTCTGTTAGGTGACCTAAACTGGGATATGCTTAACACCCCGCCAGTCCTACAATCTAAGCTAGATGCCCTCAATCTCACACAAATCATCAAGGAACCCACCAGGTACAACCCTAACTCTGTAAACAAGGGCACCCTCATAGACGTCATCCTGACCAACTGGCCCTCCAAATACACCTCCGCTGTCTTCAACCAGGATCTCAGCGATCACTGCCTCATTGCCTGTATCCGCTACGGAGCCGCAGTCAAACGACCACCCCTCATCACTGTCAAACGCTCCCTAAAACACTTCTGTGAGCAGGCCTTTCTAATCGACCTGGCCCGGGTATCCTGGAAGGACATTGACCTCATCCCGTCAGTTGAGGATGCCTGGTCATTCTTTAAAAGTAACTTCCTCACCATTTTAGATAAGCATGCTCCGTTCAAAAAATGCAGAACTAAGAACAGATACAGCCCTTGGTTCACCCCAGACCTGACTGCCCTCGACCAGCACAAAAACATCCTGTGGCGGACTGCAATAGCATCGAATAGTCCCCGTGATATGCAACTGTTCAGGGAAGTCCGGAACCAATATACGCAGTCAGTCAGGAAAGCTAAGGCCAGCTTCTTCAGGCAGAAGTTTGCATCCTGTAGCTCCAACTCCAAAAAGTTCTGGGACACTGTGAAGTCCATGGAGAACAAGAGCACCTCCTCCCAGCTGCCCACTGCACTGAGGCTAGGTAACACGGTCACCACTGATAAATCCATGATTATCGAAAACTTCAATAAGCATTTCTCAACGGCTGGCCATGCCTTCCGCCTGGCTACTTCAACCTCGGCCAACAGCTCCGCCCCCCCCGCAGCTCCTCGCCCAAGCCTCTCCAGGTTCTCCTTTACCCAAATCCAGATAGCAGATGTTCTGAAAGAGCTGCAAAACCTGGACCCGTACAAATCAGCTGGGCTTGACAATCTGGACCCTCTATTTCTGAAACTATCTGCCACCATTGTCGCAACCCCTATTACCAGCCTGTTCAACCTCTCTTTCATCTCGTCTGAGATCCCCAAGGATTGGAAAGCTGCCGCAGTCATCCCCCTCTTCAAAGGGGGAGACACCCTGGACCCAAACTGTTACAGACCTATATCCATCCTGCCCTGCCTATCTAAGGTCTTCGAAAGCCAAGTCAACAAACAGGTCACTGACCATCTCGAATCCCACCGTACCTTCTCCGCTGTGCAATCTGGTTTCCGAGCCGGTCATGGGTGCACCTCAGCCACACTCAAGGTACTAAACGACATCATAACCGCCATCGATAAAAGACAGTACTGTGCAGCCGTCTTCATTGACCTCGCCAAGGCTTTCGACTCTGTCAATCACCATATTCTTATCGGCAGACTCAGTAGCCTCGGTTTTTCGGATGACTGCCTTGCCTGGTTCACCAATTACTTTGCAGACAGAGTTCAGTGTGTCAAATCGGAGGGCATGCTGTCCGGTCCTCTGGCAGTCTCTATGGGGGTGCCACAGGGTTCAATTCTCGGGCCGACTCTTTTCTCTGTGTATATCAATGATGTTGCTCTTGCTGCGGGCGATTCCCTGATCCACCTCTACGCAGACGACACCATTCTATATACTTTCGGCCCGTCTTTGGACACTGTGCTATCTAACCTCCAAACAAGCTTCAATGCCATACAACACTCCTTCCGTGGCCTCCAACTGCTCTTAAACGCTAGTAAAACCAAATGCATGCTTTTCAACCGGTCGCTGCCTGCACCTGCATGCCCGACTAGCATCACCACCCTGGATGGTTCCGACCTAGAATATGTGGACGTCTATAAGTACCTAGGTGTCTGGCTAGACTGCAAACTCTCCTTCCAGACTCATATCAAACATCTCCAATCGAAAATCAAATCAAGAGTCGGCTTTCTATTCCGCAACAAAGCCTCCTTCACTCAAGCCGCCAAGCTTACCCTAGTAAAACTGACTATCCTACCGATCCTCGACTTCGGCGATGTCATCTACAAAATGGCTTCCAACACTCTACTCAGCAAACTGGATGCAGTCTATCACAGTGCCATCCGTTTTGTCACTAAAGCACCTTATACTACCCACCACTGCGACTTGTATGCTCTAGTCGGCTGGCCCTCGCTACATATTCGTCGCCAGACCCACTGGCTCCAGGTCATCTACAAGTCTATGCTAGGTAAAGCTCCGCCTTATCTCAGCTCACTGGTCACGATGGCAACACCCATCCGTAGCACGCGCTCCAGCAGGTGTATCTCACTGATCATCCCTAAAGCCAACACCTCATTTGGCCGCCTTTCGTTCCAGTACTCTGCTGCCTGTGACTGGAACGAATTGCAAAAATCGCTGAAGTTGGAGACTTTTATCTCCCTCACCAACTTCAAACATCAGCTATCTGAGCAGCTAACCGATCGCTGCAGCTGTACATAGTCTATTGGTAAATAGCCCACCCTTTTCACCTACCTCATCCCCGTACTGTTTTTATTTATTTACTTTTCTGCTCTTCTGCACACCAATATCTCTACCTGTACATGACCATCTGATCTTTTATCACTCCAGTGTTAATCTGCAAAATTGTAATGATTTGCCTACCTCCTCATGCCTTTTGCACACATTGTATATAGACCCCTCCTTCGTTTTCTACTGTGTTATTGACTTGTTAATTGTTTACTCCATGTGTAACTCTTTGTTGTATGCTCACACTGCTATGCTTTATCTTGGCCAGGTCGCAGTTGCAAATGAGAACTTGTTCTCAACTAGCCTACCTGGTTAAATAAAGGTGAAATAAAAAATAAAAAAAATAAAAAATAGGGATTGATTGAATATGTCCGTAAACACACCGGCCAGCTGGTCTGTGCATGCTCTGAGGGCGCGGCTGGGGATGCCGTCTGGGCCTGCAGCCTTGCGAGGGTTAACACGTTTAAATGTCTTACTCACCTCGGGTCTGGGAGCAAGACATCCTGGTCCGTGACTGGGCTGGATTTCTTCCTGTAGTCCGTGATTGACTGTAGACCCTGCCACATGCCTCTTGTGTCTGAGCCGTTGAATTGAGATTCTACTTTGTCTCTGTACTGACGCTTAGCTTGTTTGATAGCCTTGCGGAGGGAATAGCTGCACTGTTTGTATTCGGTCATGTTACCAGACACCTTGCCCTGATTAAAAGCAGTGGTTCGCGCTTTCAGTTTCACGCGAATGCTGCCATCAATCCACGGTTTCTGGTTAGGGAATGTTTTAATCGTTGCTATGGGAACGACATCTTCAATGCACGTTCTAATGAACTCGCACACCGAATCAGCGTATTCATCAATATTGTTATCTGACGCAATACGAAACATATCCCAGTCCACGTGATGGAAGCAGTCTTGGAGTGTGGAGTCAGCTTGGTCGGACCAGCGTTGGACAGACCTCAGCGTGGGAGCCTCTTGTTTTAGTTTCTGTCTGTAGGCAGGGATCAACAAAATGGAGTCGTGGTCAGCTTTTCCGAAAGGGGGGCGGGGCAGGGCCTTATATGCGTCGCGGAAGTTAGAGTAACAATGATCCAAGGTCTTTCCACCCCTGGTTGCGCAATCGATATGCTGATAAAATTTAGGGAGTCTTGTTTTCAGATTAGCCTTGTTAAAATCCCCAGCTGAATGAATGCAGCCTCCGGATAAATGGTTTCCAGTTTGCAAAGAGTTAAATAAAGTTCGTTCAGAGCCATCGATGTGTCTGCTTGGGGGGGGGATATATACGGCTGTGATTATAATCGAAGAGAATTCTCTTGGTAGATAATGCGGTCTACATTTGATTGTGAGGAATTCTAAATCAGGTGAACAGAAGGATTTGAGTTCCTGTATGTTTCTTTCATCACACCATGTCTCGTTAGCCATAAGGCATACGCCCCCGCCCCTCTTCTTACCAGAAAGATGAAGCCAATTCTCTCCAGGAAAAACATCAGTGACAGACTGATATTCTGCAAAAGGTACAGGGATTGGACTGCTGAGGACTGGGGTAAAGTCATTTTCACTGATGAATCCCCTTTCTGATTGGAAGACAAGAGAAGACAAGGTGAGCGCTTACCATCAGACCTGTGTCATGCCAACAGTAAAGCATCATGAGACCATTCATGTGTGGGGTTGCTTCTCAGCCAAGGGAGTGGGCTCACTCACAATTCTGCCTAAGAACACAGCCATGAATAAAGAATAGTACCAACATTTCCTCCGAGAGCAACTTCTCCCAACTGTCCAGGAACAGTTTAGTGACGAACAATGCCTTTTCCAGCATGATGGAGCATCTTGCCATCAGGAAAAAGTGATAACTAAGTGGCTCGGGGAACAAAACATCGATATTTTGGGTCTGTGGCCAGGAAACCTCCCAGACCTTAATCCCATTGAGAACTTGTGGTCAATCCTCAAGAGGCGGGTGGACAAAAAAAAAAACACAAATTCTGACAAACTCCAAGCATTGATTATGCAAGAATGGGCTGCCATCAGTCAGGATGTGGCCCAGAAGTTAATTGACAGCATGCCAGGGCAGACTGCAGAGGTCTTGAAAAAGAAGGGTCAACACTGCAAATATTGACTCTTTGCATCAACTTCATGTAATTGTCAATAAAAGCCTTTGACACTTATGAAATGCTTGTAATTATACTTCAGTATTCCATAGTAACATCTGACAAAAATATCTAAAGACACTGAGGCAGCAAACTTTGGAAATTAATATTTGTCATTCTCAAAACTTTTGTCCACGACTGTACACGACTGTACGTTGTTTTGATCTAGGATGCCGAGGCTGCCACTGAGAACACCCACAAGACTCAGTGCCTTAAACAGGGGTCAAATATGTGTCCGACATGTTTTAAAATAATTTCCTGATCTTTCTTATATCTCTCAGATACAGACACTTCAAAACCAAATCCTTCTGATTTTTATTTTACTATCTGTTATTCAATGCATTTCTATGGGCTAATATCAGTAAAGCCAAATTCAATGTTTCATCAAATATTTTTTTATGTGTACACTGAACAAAAATATAAACACAACAATTAACGTGTTGTTCCCATTTTTCCTGAGCTGAAATAAAATATCCCAGAAATGTTCCATATGCACAAAAAGTTTTTTTCTCTCAAATTTTTTGAGCAAATGTGTTTACATCCCTGTTATTGAGCATTTCTCCTTTGACAACGTTATCCATCCACCTGACAGGTGTGGCATATCAAGAAGCTGATTAAACAGCATGATCACTACACAGGTGCACATTGTGCGGGAGACAATAAAATGCCACTCTAAAATGTGCAGTTTCATAACAAAACACAGTGCCATAGATGTGTCAAGTTTTGAGGGAGCATGCTGACTGCAGGAATGTCCACCAGCGCTGTTGCCAGATAATTTAATATGAATTTCTCTACCATAAGCCACCTCCAACATTTTTTGAGAGAATTTGGCAGTACATACAACCAGCCACACAACTGCAGACTACGTGTATGGCGTTGTGTGGGCGAGCGGTTTGCTGATGTCAACGTTGTGAACAGAGTGCCCCATGCTGGCGATGGGGTTATGGTATGGGCAGGCATAAGGCACAGACAACAAACACAATAGCATTTTATTGGTGGCAATTTGAATGCACAAAAACACATTGCGAGACCCATTTCTTTAAGGTGTCTGTGACCAACAGATGTATATCTCTATTCCCAGTCATGTGAAATTAATAGATTAGGGCCTAAAGAATATTTAAATGGACTGATTTCCTTGTATGAACTGTAACTCAGTAAAAGCAATGAAATTGTTGCATGTTGCGTTTATATTTTTGTTCAGTATACACTTTTATACCTACAAAAAAGGGCCCTAAAATTCATAATCAAATAGCTTAATGATCCTTGGTATCCTAGGACCATCTTAAAACAATTTCATATAGTAGCTTAGTAGAACCCCGTCCTTCTAGATGGTAGTGGGGTGATTAGGCCGTGGCTCAGGTCCTTGATGATTTATTTATCATACTCAACGTGTTTTTATATATAAATAAAACCTAACAGATTTTCCATAAAATGTGTGCTCATGTTCCTCTTTGCAACCCTGAGTTGTGAAAGGCTTTTATAATTATTTTTCCCATGTACGACCACAATGTGGCGATATAACACTTCATTTTGAATGTGTGACGCAATTGACTGATTGGGCAGCCCAATCACTAGCTTGGTTTCCATCCAATTTGCGAGATTTTGAATCGAACATTCTAAAATCTGCCTAAAACAATATGTGCGTTTAAAAAAAGTTGTGTTTCCATCAAATTGACTTTTTGCGGATAAAAGTATATGTGTAATGACATAGTGCACATAAATACTTTTGCTGATAAATTCCCATGTACATCCCACTTCTGACACCAGTGTAATGAAAAAGCAAGGAGCGAACCCTCGATCTTCGTGCCCGAGGTCAGGCGCTTTATCGACTGTGCCGCAAAAGCATAGTCGATTTCCGCGCTTATAAACCCAGGGTCGTTACACTACATTCCGTACATTCTCAACTCCTGATGGTTTTGTCACAAAAACTGTTGGTTAGGATATATAGCAAACATGCGCTCTAGCCAACAGCTAGCAGATACAGTGCGGGTAGGCTATCTACATTATGATATTATTTGTATTTGTCAAACGTCAGCCAAGCACCGATCATCATGTTACCATAATAAGACCCTCGCGATATTTATTGGAAAGGTGTATCAAGCTCATCAACTTACACCTTCACCACCCTGTGAAGTGCTTCATCTTTTATGTAGCCTAATAAACTGCATGCTTTCCCGAGTCGTAGTGGGAGGACCACGCAAAATGTCTTCGCGTGACTCCAAGTTGACTTCGATATGATGGTTATTATATCAATATTTGCACATAAAGGTGCTTCCACCGCTATTTCTCGCATAATTAATAAAAACATCCCACCATGTCGAACGAGCAGTGTCTTTATATGAAATGGTACCGGCATATCCTGTTTGCTTCCATTAGCACGGTTGTGACTTTTTTCCTGCGTCAGGTAATTCATCCGCATGAAATGGTTGGATGGAAACCTGGTTAGTCTGCAGTATAAACCCATACAATGCACAATAAGTTAACCCTTCAATTTGATGTTAGAATGAAGTTTATTGTAGAAAGTGGATGAAAAGCTAAAATCAAGATGCAGTGTAAAAAGACTGAAATGGCTGACCGAGGCTTCCACACAACTTAACATCTACAATACACTAAAACCAAGAAACCTGAGAAAATGGACAATTCACAGCACTTCTATGGGATACACAGGGTCACTCAAAAGGTCCATCTTAAAATGTTATTGTAGTTTATGAGGAATTCAACCTAGGCTACCAGTGGAACACTTTCTCATGTGGAACAGCACATTATGTTGCTGGCAGTGGGAGCAGTACATTTATCAGTAATGAAAGTTGTCACCACCAATAGAAAAAAGGATAGATCAAGAAAAAAAATATTCAAATTGAAGGAAGATTGAATAGATTTGTATTTTGGGGACTTGATTTAAAATTCAGATTATCACAAGCAACAGCCAGTGTGATTGGTGGGATATTGTGATTATTCTAACTTTCAGCAGTAGGCTACAACTGCAGCAGGTGCTTTGGCCTCCATAAAAATTGTACATACCAAATTGCACCATATATATATATATAATGCACTACTTTTGACAAGGGTCCATAAGGCTCTGGTCAAAAGCATTGCACTATGTAGGGAATAGGGTGCAATTTGGGATGTAAACAGCCACTGACTGCGTCAGCTCTGGTCTGTGCTGGATACACAGCAACTATGGTATCATCAGTGGACCTGCCAAGGGCCTCCTGTAAAATATACTGCTAGTGTCACAAATTATGTTTTTTAACTGCAGGCCATTGCGCCCTTTTGCCAGACTGTATGATATCATTGTCATAAATTACCCCAGAAATGTGTATGAGGCAATAGCAGGGAAAGGGATCATGTATACATACATATATATACATATACATGAAGAGGGGGAGAGAATTATAGAGAGAACATTTTAAGAGAGAGTGAGTATTTACTGGCTTACAAGCCTCTCTTCCAAAATGAATTCTTTCCATGTTTCATCACAATGATTCTGCTCGCCCATTCCTGAACGGCCGCAGACTAGGCTATACATCACTCCAGGCCAGAGCACTGGACGTCACGCTGAGAGTCTCTAGCTGTGCTCCTTACTGCAAGACGTCACTTCCTTTGATGAAACAGTTTTCATCTGCATCAGATTATTAAGAAAGAAAAAGTAAAAAACGAAAGCAAACATTTTCAGGTTCTTTGCTCATCTGCCCCACTCTGCAATAGGCTTTGGTTGTGGATGCTGGTAGCCATCTGTATGTTCATAAACCTCTGCTGGAGATGTATACGCTCATGTCTGATGAGGCCGTTGGGAAGAGCTCCTTAACCATAGAAATAGAATTACTAGAATGGTGAAAAAGTCTGCACCCTCATATGTAGACTCCAGACTTGAATGGGAGATCCCGTTTTAGTATTTATACATGTATTTCTATGTCGTCAACAGACTTCAAAGATCTTACTAAAGGCTATCTATGCAATGTAAACACAGCAGGATAGATTAGAGGTGGTTAGTGGCGAGACCCTACTGAGTGTGTATCATCTCTCCAGCTGGAGGAACAGTCTCATGTTGATTTCCCAACATGCTCTCATACAGAAAGAGCATAACAGGAAGGAAGTACCAGGGTGAGTATCAGTAGTCAACACAGTGACAATGGGCTTAAAAAACTCAACAAAAACCATTGAAATCTGCTATAAAGGCTTCTTGACTAGAGTATAGAGCAGTAGTTATTTAAGCCACTTGGTTTTCGATGGAGGCACACAGCAGATTGAGGCATGTTAAAAGTTATGAGAGTATATCATGAGTAATGACAAGCCAATTGGTCATAATTAAACATACGTCACACAGTGTGCTCCGTCTTTTATAAAGTGGGCACAGCTTAGTTTAAGACAGGGTAGGAAATTCACTTTTACTTTGCATCCTTTGACATTTTATTTTCAGGGGAATTTTGTAGTTCATTTCCTACCCTGGGTTTGATTCTGAAGTCACAGAAATAACCCCTTGATCAGCCAGGTGGAATAACTAGCACCCCCCCCCCCCCCACTGCTAGTGATCCACTGGGGGGGGGGGGTGCTAGTTAGTGGGATCCCCCCCCACTGCTAGGGATCAATCAACATTCATGTCCAATAATAATACATTTTTAATCAACAATGATGTTGATAAAGTAAGAGAACTCAGGTCTCTATGGCAGACAGAGAGAACAAGCTCACTATTTATATTTGACTAAGATAAGGGCAATTCCACAGGGGATTATACTGAGACTCCGATTTGTCACTTTAAAATGTATGCCAAATAAAAACCATGGATTTCAAAGTTCAACAAACCATGCACCTCTATGCACAATGACTACTTTCAACAATTTACACAGTAAAAAAGTTAACATTTACCTTGAAAAACTATCCGTTTGCAAAGTTTGGGGACAGCATGACGGTTACTAAACTTTGTACCGGCACAGATTTTATTTTATACATTTACATTTGATACATTTTTGAATATCACAAACTTGGGGAGAAAAGGGGGTAAGGCGAAGGTCGAGAGCCGTGCGTCCTTCCTGAAACACGACCCTGCCAAGCCGCACTGCTCCTTAACCCAATGCTCACATAACCCGGAAGCCAGCCGCACCAATGTGTCAGAGGAAACACCGTACACCTGGCGACCGTGTCAGCGTGCATTGCGCCTGGTCTTCCACAGGAGTCGCTAGAGCACGATGGGACAAGGACAACCCAGTCGGCCAAACCCTTCAGCTAACCCAGACGACGCTGGGCCAATTGTGCACCGCCTCATGGGTCCCCCGGTCGCGGCCGGCTGTGACACATCCTGGTTTGATACCGATCGGTATCCACAGTTTTACCTGTAAATCTGCTTTTGTAAGATTTGGTGTGTAAATTGTTAAAAGTAGTCCTTGTGTATAGAGTTATGTGGTTCATTACACTTCTCAGTCAGTTTTTTGTTTGATATACATTTTAAAAGTGAAAAATCTGAGTCTCTGCGTAATTCCGTCACCATGGAATTGCCCATAACTAGGTAGATTTGATTTAATTCCTTTCTCCCCCTCAATACAAACGTATACTTGTTTGTTATGTGGCATGAATCATGATGAATTGAATCTAAAAATAAATAATTACAAATATGTATAGAGTAATCAGCAGTTGATTGTAAATATATTTGCGTTTTATATTCTTTATAAACCGGCTACTGCACTATGCATATAATGTACTAACTATACCGTAACATTATATAGCTCCACCTTCAAACCATTCTATGAAACAGACTGTCCTTTTTTACCTCTCCTGTGTTATAGTAGAAGTGGTTGTTTTTAAAGGGTTGTAAACATTGACCAGTAAGCAGAGGGATTGATTGACACATGAGCACTTTCAGAAGGTGGAGGGGGGTTGGTAACCTTGATGCCAATTTGTTTTCAGGGGCAAGACAGCAGAAACAGACTGGCCAGAAACAGACTTGCACCCAGGCTAGGTAGTTGGGGTCCTGAACCGGGCAAGGTAGTTGGGGTTCTGAACCGGGCAAGGTAGTTGGGGTTCTGAACCGGGCAAGGTGGCAGCAGTGGGCCGACCCTGCCCTGAGAGCAGATCTGGGTTCAAATACTATTTGAAATCAAATCAAATACTTTGTCTGTGCTTGATTGAGTTTGCCTGGTGTAATAATGGCCCAATAGTATAGTCCAAAACTGGCAAACCTGGCACATCAAAGTATGTGAACGATTTCAACTAGTATTTGAACCCAGGTCTGCCTGAGAGACCCCCAACGGAGCATGTTCAGATCAGACTTTGGCTTTCATGTTGATGAGAACAGAGCAGCAGGTGAGGGCTCCATCCACCTTCACCTTCTCCATGTTGGAAACTGGGATCAACATGTGGTCCTTGAGCTTCTCAAACACCTGGGGGAGAGAGAGTTGGGTAGAGAGAGAGAGGGATGGGGAGAGAGAGAGGGATGGGGAGAGAGAGAGAGAGAGGGATGGGGAGAGAGAGAGAGAGAGAGAGAGAGAGAGGGATGGGGAGAGAGAGAGAGGGATGGGGGAGAGAGAGAGAGGGATGGGGAGAGAGAGAGAGGGATAGGGAGAGAGAGGGAAGGGGTGGGGAGAGAGAGAGGGATGGGAGAGAGAGAGAGAGGGATAAGGAGAGAGAGAGCGAGAGAGAGAGAGGGGAATGGGGAGAGAGAGAGTGAGGGATGGGGAGAGAGAGAAGGATGGAGAGAGAGGGATGAGGGAGAGAGATAGGGGGGATGGGGAGAGAGAGGGATGGGGGAGAGAGAGAGGGGGATGGGGAGAGAGAGAGAGAGAGGGATGGGGAGAGAGCGAGAGGGGGAATGGGGAGAGAGAGTGAGATGGGGGAGAGAGAGAGGGGATGGGGTTGGAGAGAGAGAGAGAGGGGGATGGAGAGAGAGAGAGAGAGAGAGGGATGGGGAGAGAGAGAGAGGGGGGATGGGGAGAGAGAGAGAGGGAATGGGGAGAGAGAGAGAGGGATGGGGAGAGAGAGAGAGGGGGATGGGGAGAGAGAGAGGGGGGATGGGGAGAGCGAGCGAGAGAGGGATGGGTAGAGAGAGAGAGAGGGATGGGGAGAGAGAGAGGGATGGGGAGAGAGAGAGAGAGGCATGGGGAGAGAGAGAGGGATGGGGAGAGAGAGAGGGATGGGGAGAGAGAGAGAGGGATGGGGAGAGAGAGAGGGGGATGGGGAGAGCGAGCGAGAGAGGGATGGGTAGAGAGAGAGAGAGGGATGGGGGAGAGAGAGAGGGATGGGGAGAGAGAGAGAGGGGGATGGGGAGAGAGAGAGGGGGATGGGGAGAGCGAGCGAGAGAGGGATGGGTAGAGAGAGAGAGAGGGATGGGGAGAGAGAGAGGGATAGGGAGAGAGAGAGGGATGGGGAGAGAGAGAGAGAGGCATGGGGAGAGAGAGAGGGATGGGGAGAGAGAGAGGGATGGGAGAGAGAGAGAGGGATGGGGAGAGAGAGGGGGATGGGGGAGAGAGCGAGAGGGGGATGGGGAGAGAGAGAGGGATGGGGAGAGAGAGAGGGATGGGGAGAGAGAGAGGGATGGGGAGAGAGCGAGAGGGGGATGGGAGAGAGAGAGGATGGGGGAGAGAGAGAGGAATGGGGGGAGAGAGAGAGAGGATGGGGGGATAGAGAGAGAGGATGGGGAGAGGAGAGAGAGAGAGAGTGAGGGATGGGGAGAGAGAGAGAGGGATGGGGAGAGAGAGAGTGAGGGATGGGGAGAGAGAGAGAGGGATGGGAGAGAGAGAGAGGAATGGGAGAGAGAGAGAGAGAGGGTGGAGAGAGAGAGATAGGGATGGGGAGATAGAGAGAGAGCGAGAGAGAGGGAAGGGGAGAGAGAGAGAAAGGGGGATGGGGAGAGAGAGAGGGATGGGGAGAGAGAGCGAGCAAGAGAGAGAGGGATGGGTAGAGAGAGAGAGAGAGAGAGAGGGATGGGGAGAGAGAGAGAGAGAGGGATGGGGAGAGAGAGAGAGGGATGGGAGGAGAGAGAGAGGGATAGGGAGAGAGAGGGAAGGGGTGGGGAGAGAGAGAGGGATGGGAGAGAGAGAGAGAGGGATAAGGAGAGAGAGAGCGAGAGAGAGAGAGGGGAATGGGGAGAGAGAGAGTGAGGGATGGGGAGAGAGAGAAGGATGGAGAGAGAGGGATGAGGGAGAGAGAGAGAGGGGGGATGGGGAGAGAGAGGGATGGGGGAGAGAGAGAGGGGGATGGGGAGAGAGAGAGAGAGAGGGATGGGGAGGAGAGCGAGAGGGGGATGGGAGAGAGAGAGGAATGGGGGGAGAGAGAGAGAGGAATGGGGGGGATAGAGAGAGAGGGATGGGGAGAGAGAGAGAGAGTGAGGGATGGGGAGAGAGAGAGAGGGATGGGGAGAGAGAGTGAGGGATGGGGAGAGAGAGAGAGGGATGGGAGAGAGAGAGAGGAATGGGAGAGAGAGAGAGAGGGTGGAGAGAGAGAGATAGGGATGGGGAGATAGAGAGAGAGCGAGAGAGAGGGAAGGGGAGAGAGAGAGAGAAAGGGGGATGGGGAGAGAGAGAGGGATGGGGAGAGAGAGCGAGCAAGAGAGAGAGGGGATGGGTAGAGAGAGAGAGAGAGAGAGGGATGGGGAGAGAGAGAGAGAGAGAGGGATGGGGAGAGAGAGAGAGATATGGATAGGGATGGGGAGAGAGAGCGAGAGAGGGATGGGTAGAGAGAGAGAGAGGGATGGGGAGAGAGAGAGAGGGATGAGGAGAGAGAGAGAGAGGGATGAGGAGAGAGAGAGAGGGGGATGGGGAGAGAGAGAGGGGGATGGGGAGAGCGAGCGAGAGAGGGATGGGTAGAGAGAGAGAGGGATGGGGAGAGAGAGAGGGATAGGGAGAGAGAGAGGGATGGGGAGAGAGAGAGAGGCATGGGGAGAGAGAGAGGGATGGGGAGAGAGAGAGGGATGGTGAGAGAGAGAGAGGGATGGGAGAGAGAGGGGGATGGGGGAGAGAGCGAGAGGGGGATGGGGGAGAGAGAGAGGGATGGGGAGAGAGAGAGGGATGGGGAGAGAGAGAGGGATGGGGAGAGAGCGAGAGGGGGATGGGAGAGAGAGAGAGGAATGGGGGGAGAGAGAGAGAGGAATGGGGAGATAGAGAGAGAGGGATGGGGAGAGAGAGAGAGAGAGAGAGAGAGAGAGTGAGGGATGGGGAGAGAGAGAGAGGGATGGGGAGAGAGAGAGTGAGGGATGGGGAGAGAGAGAGAGGGAGGGATGGGGAGAGAGAGAGAGGGATGGGAGAGAGAGAGTGAGGGATGGGGAGAGAGAGAGAGGGATGGGAGAGAGAGAGAGAGGAATGGGAGAGAGAGAGAGAGAGAGAGGGTGGAGAGAGAGATAGGGATGGGGAGATAGAGAGAGAGCAAGAGAGAGGGAAGGGGAGAGAGAGAGAAAGGGGGATGGGGAGAGAGAGAGGGATGGGGAGAGAGAGCGAGCGAGAGAGAGAGGGATGGGTAGAGAGAGAGAGAGAGAGAGGGATGGGGAGAGAGAGAGAGAGAGGATGGGGAGAGAGAGAGAGATATGGATAGGGATGGGGAGAGAGAGGAAGAAAGGAAATTATTATTAAATAATATTGATATGCACCTCAGCTCAGCCTCTCCAGGACAAGTACAAATAATGGTCGCTCCTCAGACAATAGTTTGAACAACACTACAGACAATAGTTTGAACAACACTACAGACAATAGTTTGAACAACATTACCCACTAGAGAAGGTAGGAGTTGACTTTAGGTTACAGGCTTTGCTAATTTTACAATGATTTGGGAGCACTTACAAGGGATACAAATCTAAGGCATTAAGAATGAACATTTAGGTAGAGAAGAGTTCTCAAAAACGGAGTGAGAAATATTACGTAATCTCCAAAAACCCTCATAAAACAATGTGTCACCCTGTAGAGCCCCTCCAGAAGAAAACCACTGTTTTCCTAAGAGCCTTCCAAAGCCAGAATACTTCTCTCTCTCTCAGTTCAATTCAAAGAGGATTTATTGGCATGAAAAACACATGTTAACATTGCCAAAGCAAATGAAAGCAAAACACGAGAACAATCAGACATAAACAGTTAACATTACAAATGAAAGTTTCAAAATATCTCCCTCTCTCTCTGCCATATTAAAAGCCTGGGCTTGCACTACCATAGGGGCAACAAGCAACCCATCCAACTCTGGCATTCAGATTATCCAGCCATGATGCAAGAGGTCTTACTCTGGCCCTACTATAATCAATACGTAGAATCGGAATAAAGCCCATCAACCATGTGTAACCAATGTGAAACGGCTAGCTAGTTAGCGGTGGTGCGCACTAATAGCGTTTCAATCGGGTGACGTCACTCGCTCTGAGACCTTGAAGTAGTGGTTCCCCTTGCTCTGCAAGGGTCGTGGCTTTTGTGGAGCGATGGGTAACGATGCTTCGTGGGTGTCAGTTGTTGATGTGTGCAGAGGGTCCCTGGTTCGAGCCCGGGTAGGGGCGAGGGGACGGACTAAAGTTATACTGTTACACATGGGAGGGGAGTCATGAGGTCAGGGGGGACAAGCACTATAGCCAAACTCCTCCACAACATCACTAAATCTGTTCCCTTTTCTACGTCTGTCTGTCTGTCTGTCTGTCTGTCTGTCTGTCTGTCTGTCTGTCTGTCTGTCTGTCTGTCTGTCTGTCTGTCTGTCTGTCTGTCTGTCTGTCTGTCTGTCTGTCTGTCTGTCTGTCTGTCTGTCTGTCTGTCTGTCTGTCTGTCTGTCTGTCTGTCTGTCTGTCTGTCTGTCTGTCTGTCTGTCTGTCTGTCTGTCTGTCTGTCTGTCTGTCTGTCTGTCTGTCTGTCTGTCTGTCTCTTTCTCAAGTGTTTCTGTTTTTATGGCAGCGAGTCTGTGCTTTCCAGCTGCGTTCTTATAACTGTGGTTGACTTCTTTATCTCTGCTCAGCTTATGTGACAGTCACCACCCCAGACCCTAAAGTCACCCCCCCCCCCCACCCTCTCCCATGACCTTCTGCCTTTGTTATGTAACATTGCTAAAAAATAGCTGGAGACAGTTTTTGGGACAAGAATGTTTAGTGTTTATAGAGTTAGAAAGCAGAGCAGCTTTGCAGGCAGAGTGAGTATCAGGGGACTGCTGTCTGTCTGTCTGTCTGTCTGTCTGTCTGTCTGTCTGTCTGTCTGTCTGTCTGTCTGTCTGTCTGTCTCTGTCTGTCTGTCTGTCTGTCTGTCTGTCTGTCTGTCTGTCTGTCTGTCTGTCTGTCTGTCTGTCTGTCTGCCTGTCTGTCTGTCTGTCTCTCTCTCTGTCTGTCTGTCTGTCTGTCTGTCTGTCTGTCTGTCTGTCTGTCTGTCTGTCTGTCTGTCTGTCTGTCTGTCTGTCTGTCTCTCTGTCTGTCTGTCTGTCTCTCCGTCTCTCTCTCCGTCTCTCTCTCTGTCTGTCTGTCTTTTCTTGTGGCAATAAGTCACAAATCTTGCTGCTGTGACGGCACACTGGTATTTCACCCAATAGATAAGGGAGTTTATCAAAATTTGATTTGTTTTCTAATTCTATATTTTTATATACAGTTGAAGTGTGAAGTTTACATACACCTTAGACAAATACATTTAAACTCAGTTTTTCACAATTCCTGACATTTAATCCTAGTAAAAATTACCTGTCTTAGGTCAGTTAGGATCACCACTTTATTTTAAGAATGTGAAATGTCAGAATAATAGTAGAGATAACGATTTATTTCAGCTTTATTTCTTTCATCACATTCCCAGTGTGTCAGAAGTTTGCATACACTCAATTAGTATTTGGTAGCATTGCCTTTAAATTGTTAAACTTGGGTCAAACGTTTTGGGTAGCCTTCCACAAGTTTCCCACAATAAGTTGGGTGAATTTTGGCCCATTCCTCCTGACAGAGCTGGTGTAACTGAGTCAGGTTTGTAGGCCTCCTTGCTCGCACACGCCTTTTACTTTCTGCCCACAAATCTTCTATGGGATTGAGGTCAGTTCTTTGTGATGGCCACTCCAATACCTTGACTTTGTTGTCCTTAAGCCATTTTGTCACAACTTTGGAAGTATGCTTGGGGTCATTGTCCATTTGGAAGACCCATTTGCGACCTAGCTTTAACTTCCTGACTGATGGCTTGAGATGTTGCTTCAATATATCCACATCATTTTCCTCTCACATGATGCCATCTATTTTGTGAAGTGCACCAGTCCCTCCTGCAGCAAAGCATCTCACAACAAGATGCTGCCACCCCGTGCTTCACGGTTGGGATGGTGTGTTCGGCTTGCAAGCCTCCCCATTTTTCCTCCAAACATAATGATGGTCATTATGACCAAACATTTCTATTTTTGTTTCATCAGACCAAAGGACATTTCTCCAAAAAGTCCGATCTTTGTCAGTTGCAAACTGTAGCTTGGCTTTTTTATGGCGGTTTTGGAGCAGTGATTTCTTCCTTGCTGAGCGGCCTTTCAGGTTATGTCGATATAGGACGTGTTTTACTGTGGATATAGATTATTTTGTACCTGTTTCCTCCAGCATCTTCACAAGGTCGTTTGCTGTTGTACTGGGATTGATTTTCACTTTTCGCACCAAAGTACTTCACCTCTAGGAGACAGAACGCGTCTCCTTCCTGAGAGATATGACGGCTACGTGGTCCCATGGTGTTTATACTTGCGTACTATTGTTTGTACAGATGAACGTGGTACCTTCAGGTCATTGGAAATTGCTCCCAAGGACGAACCAGACTTGTGGAAGTCTACAATTTTTTTCCCCTGAGGTCTTGGATGATTTCTTTTAATTTTTCCCATGAGGTCAAGTAAAGAGGCACTGAATTTGAAGGTAGGTCTTGAAATACATCCACAGGTACACCTCCAATTGACTCAAATGATGTCAATTAGCCTATCAGAAGCTTCTAAAGCTATGACATCATTTTCTGTAACTTTCCAACCTGTTTAAATGCACAGTCAACTTAGTGTATGTAAACTTCTGACCCACTGGAATTGTGATACAATGAATTATAACTGTAATAATCTGTCTGTAAACAATTTTTGAAAAAATTGCTTGTGTCATGCACAAAGTAGATGTCCTAACCGACTTGCCAAAACTATAGTTTATTAACAAGAAATTTGTGGAGTGGTTTAAACATTTGTTTTCATGACTCCAACCTAAGTGTACAGTGGGGCAAAAAAGTATTTAGTCAGCCACCAATTGTGCAAGTTCTCCCACTTAAAAATATGAGAGAGGCCTGTAATTTTTTATCATAGTCACACTTCAACTATGACAGACAAAATGAGAAAATAAATCCAGAAAATCACATTGTAGGATTTTTTATGAATTTATTTGTAAATTATGGTGGAAAATAAGTATTTGGTCAATAACAAAAGTTTATCTCAATACTTTGTTATATACCCTTTGTTGGCAATGACAGAGGTCAAAGTTTTCTGTAAGTCTTCACAAGGTTTTCACACACTGTTGCTGGTATTTTGGCCCATTCCTCCATGCAGATCTCCTCTAGAGCAGTGATGTTTTGGGGCTGTTGCTGGGCAACACGGACTTTCAACTCCATCCAAAGATTTTCTATGGGGTTGAGATCTGGAGACTGGCTAGGCCACTCCAGGACCTTGAAATGCTTCTTACGAAGCCACTCCTTCCTTCCCTGGGCGGTGTGTTTGGGATCATTGTCATGCTGAAAGACCCAGCCACGTTTCATCTTCAATGCCCTTGCTGATGGAAGGAGGTTTTCACTCAAAATCTCACAATACATGGCCCCATTCATTCTTTCCTTTACACGGATCAGTCGTCCTGGTCCCTTTGCAGAAAAACAGCCCCAAAGCATGATGTTTCCACCCCCATGCTTCACAGTAGGTATGGTGTTCTTTGGATGCAACTCAGCATTCTTTGTCCTCCAAACACGACGAGTTGAGTTTTTACCAAAAAGTTATATTTTGGTTTCATCTGACCATATGACATTCTCCCAATCTTCTTCTGGATCATCCAAATGCTCTCTAGCAAACTTCAGACGGGCCTGGACATGTACTGGCTTAAGCAAGGGGACACGTCTGGCACTGCAGGATTTGAGTCCCTGGCAGCGTAGTGTGTTACTGATGGTAGGCTTTGTTACTTTGGTCCCAGATCTCTGCAGGTCATTCACTAGGTCCCCTGTGTGGTTCTGCGATTTTTGCTCACCGTTCTTGTGATCATTTTGACCCCACGGGGTGAGATCTTGCGTGGAGCCCCAGATCGAGGGAGATTATCAGTGGTCTTGCATGTCTTCCATTTCCTAATAATTGCTCCCACAGTTGATTTCTTCAAACCAAGCTGCTTACCTATTGCAGATTCAGTCTTCCCAGCCTGGTGCAGGTCTGCAATTTTGTTTCTGGTGTCCTTTGACAGCTCTTTGGTCTTGGCCATAGTGGAGTTTGGAGTGTGACTGTTTGAGGTTGTGGACAGGTGTCTTTTATACTGATAACAAGTTCAAACAGGTGCCATTAATACAGGTAACAAGTGGAGGACAGAGGAGCCTCTTAAAGAAGAAGTTACAGGTCTGTGAGAGACAGAAATCTTGCTTGTTTGTCAGTGACCAAATACTTATTTTCCACCATAATTTGCAAATAAATTCATAAAAAAAATTTTTTCTCATTTTGTCTGTCATAGTTGAAGTGTACCTATGATGAAAATTACAGGCCTCTCTCATCTTTTTAAGTGGGAGAACTTGCACAATTGGTGGCTGACTAAATACTTTCCCCCCCCACTGTATGTAAACTTCTGACTTCACCTGTAGATGTGATGTTCAATCATGCTGCTTTTGAAATATATAGAGAAAAAGAGAGAGAGTGAGTGTGTGTATTTGTGTGTGTGTGTTTACATGGAACTGTGTCTGAGACACAGAGATGTATCCCTATGGTCTGACACCACTGAATATTGGGATTCCAACACCTCTACATGAATGATTCTTCATCACACAGCTGGTGCTCAGAGGCAGAAAGTGTCCCAAGTTTCCATCCAGGACACATATGAATACACACGTCCCCACAGTGCAAGATGGCGTAGCAGTAGGTCGTCCTGTCCTGTCGTGTCCCTGTATATATCGTTTATTTTTATTTTTTTACATATTTTCTCCACATATCTCTTTGAAAACATTTTGCTAAACCCTAAGCTTCCAAATACTCTCCTGCAACCCGACTCACCCAATGTAGCTATTTTTCCTAAAGTATTTATATTTACTTCGGGACCCCTCAACTGAAGCTAGCCAGCTAACCAGCGGGTATGCTAGCGGTCTCTAGCTAACCGGTCATCAGCTAACCTGTAGTTCGGAAAGCTCTCGCCTGTTCGTACAACGCGACTTTAACCAGAGCACAATGGACCTATTTATTTTTCATCCCCGGATTCCCACCGCAAACGGAACATCTTTCAGCTGGATTTTTCAGCAACTAGCTATCTAGCTAAACCGCAACCTCGGATTACTCCTGGCTAGCGTTTCCACCCACTTAGCTTGAAGCTAGCCCGGCCGTAGCACCTGTGCTACTCCTGAGCTACAATACCCGGGCCCACGACCGGTCTACCGATGTCATCGCATGAAGAGGAATAAACAGACTCACCCCATCGCGACGTCCCCCAAAGGCTAACTCTCTAGCCCTCGCTATCTCCCTGCTTGCTAATTCGGCCTGCTAACTGCTAGCTTGTCCAGCTCCGGCCCGCTAACTGCTACCTTGTCTAGCCCGGGCCTACAAACTGTTAGCTTGTTAGCACAGGCCTGCTAACCGCCTGAATCGCCGCGTCTCAAACGCTCACCGGACCCATATTTACTTTCTATCTCTTTTGACTTTTAATTTGTTTATACCTTCCGGAAACCTGCCTCACCCAATGTGATACGGAATCGCTATTATTTTTTATTTATTTTTAGAACACACTCAAGAACCTCCAGAAGCTAACCAGCTAACTAGCTACAAGCTATTTAGTCATTGTTAGTCTTTTTTTAACCTGGATAACACTCGCCAGGCCAGCTTCCCTGCCCCATCCACCGCTGCCCCCTGGACACTGATCTCTTGGCTACATAGCTGATGCACGCTGGACTGTCCATTAATCACGGTACTCCATTCTGCTTGTTTGTTCTATCTGTTGGCCCCGTTGCCTAGTCTACGCCATTTTACCTGCTGTTGTTGTGCTAGCTGATTAGCTGTTGTCTCACCTACTGTTTTAGCTAGCTTTCCCAATTCAACACCTGTGATTACTGTATGCCTCGCTGTATGTCTCTCTCAAATGTCAATATGCCTTGTATACTGTTGTTCAGGTTAGTTATCATTGTTTTAGTTCACAATGGAGCCCCTAGTTCCACTCTTCACGCCCCTGATAACTCCTTTGTCCCACCTCCCACACATGCGGTGACCTCACCCATTACTACCAGCATGTCCAGAGATACAACCTCCCTCATCATCACCCAGTGCCTGGGCTTACCTCCGCTGTACCCGCACCCCACCATACCCCTGTCTGCGCATTATGCCCTGAATATATTCTACCATGCCCAGAAACCTGCTCCTCTTATTCTCTGTCCCCAACGCTCTAGGCGACCAGTTTTGATAGCCTTTAGCCGCACCCTCATACTACTCCTTCTCTGTTCCGCGGGTGATGTGGAGGTAAACCCAGGCCCTGCATGTCCCCAGGCACCCTCATTTGTTGACTTCTGTGATCGAAAAAGCCTTGGTTTCATGCATGTCAACATCAGAAGCCTCCTCCCTAAGTTTGTTTTACTCACTGCTTTAGCACACTCTGCTAACCCTGATGTCCTTGCTGTGTCTGAATCCTGGCTCAGGAAGGCCACCAAAAATTCAGAGATTTCCATACCCAACTATAACATCTTCCGTCAAGATAGAACTGCCAAAGGGGGCGGAGTTGCAGTTTACTGCAGAGATAGCCTGCAAAGTAATGTCATACTTTCCAGGTCCATACCCAAACAGTTCGAACTACTAATTTTGAAAATTACTCTCTCCAGAAATAAGTCTCTCACGGTTGCCACCTGCTACCGACCCCCCTCAGCTCCCAGCTGTGCCCTGGACACCATTTGTGAATTGATCGCCCCCCATCTAGCTTCAGAGTTTGTTCTGTTAGGTGACCTAAACTGGGATATGCTTAACACCTCGCCAGTCCTACAATCTAAGCTAGATGCCCTCAATCTCACACAAATCATCAAGGAACCCACCAGGTACAACCCTAACTCTGTAAACAAGGGCACCCTCATAGACGTCATCCTGACCAACTGGCCCTCCAAATACACCTCCGCTGTCTTCAACCAGGATCTCAGCGATCACTGCCTCATTGCCTGTATCCGCTACGGAGCCGCAGTCAAACAACCACCCCTCATCACTGTCAAACGCTCCCTAAAACACTTCTGTGAGCAGGCCTTTCTAATCGACCTGGCCCGGGTATCCTGGAAGGACATCGACCTCATCCCGTCAGTTGAGGATGCCTGGTCATTCTTTAAAAATAACTTCCTCACCATTTTAGATAAGCATGCTCCGTTCAAAAAATGCAGAACTAAGAACAGATACAGCCCTTGGTTCACCCCAGACCTGACGGCCCTCGACCAGCACAAAAACATCATGTGGCGGACTGCAATAGCATCGAATAGTCCCCGTGATATGCAACTGTTCAGGGAAGTCCGGAACCAATACACGCAGTCAGTCAGGAAAGCTAAGGCCAGCTTCTTCAGGCAGAAGTTTGCATCCTGTAGCTCCAACTCCAAAAAGTTCTGGGACACCGTGAAGTCCATGGAGAACAAGAGCACCTCCTCCCAGCTGCCCACTGCACTGAGGCTAGGTAACACGGTCACCACTGATAAATCCATGATTATCGAAAACTTCAATAAGCATTTCTCAACGGCTGGCCATGCCTTCCGCCTGGCTACTTCAACCTCGGCCAACAGCTCCGCCCCCCCCGCAGCTCCTCGCCCAAGCCTCTCCAGGTTCTCCTTTAACCAAATCCAGATAGCAGATGTTCTGAAAGAGCTGCAAAACCTGGACCCGTACAAATCAGCTGGGCTTGACAATCTGGACCCTCTATTTCTGAAACTATCTGCCACCATCTGCCTTTCATATCGTCTGAGATCCCCAAGGATTGGAAAGCTGCCGCAGTCATCCCCCTCTTCAAAGGGGGAGACACCCTGGACCCAAACTGTTACAGACCTATATCCATCTTGCCCTGCCTATCTAAGGTCTTCGAAAGCCAAGTCAACAAACAGGTCACTGACCATCTCGAATCCCACCGCACCTTCTCCGCTGTGCAATCTGGTTTCTGAGCCGGTCATGGGTGCACCTCAGCCACACTCAAGGTACTCAACGATATCATAACCGCCATCGATAAAAGACAGTACTGTGCAGCCGTCTTCATCGACCTTGCCAAGGCTTTCGACTCTGTCAATCACCATATTCTTATCGGCAGACTCAGGAGCCTCGGTTTTTCGGATGACTGCCTTGCCTGGTTCACCAATTACTTTGCAGACAGAGTTCAGTGCGTCAAATCGGAGGGCATGCTGTCTGGTCCTCTGACAGTCTCTATGGGGGTGCCACAGGGTTCAATTCTCGGGCCGACTCTTTTCTCTGTGTATATCAATGATGTTGCTCTTGCTGCGGGCGATTCCCTGATCCACCTCTACGCAGACGACACCATTCTATATACCTTCGGCCCGTCTTTGGACACTGTGCTATCTAACCTCCAAACAAGCTTCAATGCCATACAACACTCCTTCCGTGGCCTCCAACTGCTCTTAAACGCTAGTAAAACCAAATGCATGCTTTTCAACCGGTCGCTGCCTGCACCCGCATGCCCGACTAGCATCACCACCCTGGATGGTTCCGACCTAGAATATGTGGACGTCTATAAGTACCTAGGTGTCTGGCTAGACTGCAAACTCTCCTTCCAGACTCATATCAAACATCTCCAATCGAAAATCAAATCAAGAGTCGGCTTTCTATTCCGCAACAAAGCCTCCTTCACTCACGCCGCCAAGCTTACCCTAGTAAAACTGACTATCCTACCGATCCTCGACTTCGGCGATGTCATCTACAAAATGGCTTCCAACACTCTACTCAGCAAACTGGATGCAGTCTATCACAGTGCCATCCGTTTCGTCACTAAAGCACCTTATACCACCCACCACTGCGACTTGTATGCTCTAGTCGGCTGGCCCTCGCTACATATTCGTCGCCAGACCCACTGGCTCCAGGTCATCTACAAGTCCATGCTAGGTAAAGCTCCGCCTTATCTCAGCTCACTGGTCACGATGGCAACACCCATCCGTAGCACGCGCTCCAGCAGGTGTATCTCACTGATCATCCCTAAAGCCAACACCTCATTTGGCCGCCTTTCGTTCCAGTACTCTGCTGCCTGTGACTGGAACGAATTGCAAAAATCGCTGAAGTTGGAGACTTTTATCTCCCTCACCAACTTCAAACATCAGCTATCTGAGCGGCTAACCGATCGCTGCAGCTGTACATAGTCTATTGGTAAATAGCCCACCCTTTCTCACCTACCTCATCCCCATACTGTTTTTATTTATTCACTTTTCTGCTCTTTTGCACACCAATATCTCTACCTGTACATGACCATCTGATCATTCATCACTCCAGTGTTAATCTGCAAAATTGTAATTATTTGCCTACCTCCTCATGCCTTTTGCACACATTGTATATAGACTCCCCCTTTGGTTTCTACTGTGTTATTGACTTGTTAATTGTTTACTCCATGTGTAACTCTTTGTTGTCTGCTCACACTGCTACGCTTTATCTTGGCCAGGTCGCAGTTGCAAATGAGAACTTGTTCTCAACTAGCCTACCTAGTTAAATAAAGGTGTTCTCAACTAGCCTACCTAGTTAAATAAAGGTGTTCTCAACTAGCCTACCTGGTTAAATAAAGGTGAAAGAAAAAAAAGAAAAAAAAACTGTGGTCTGATACAGGAAAGAGAGGCAGTCACTCTGATTTTATAATGTTTGGCTTGAATTTCCCTTCAGCCAATCCTCAAGGAAAATATAATAGTCAGCCTTTGGACAACGGTTCCAAATCCAAAGAGACATATTTCAATAAACGGTTTGTACTAAAAATAAATGTTCAAGTTTGGGTTTTAACCACAGAGTACATTTGAGGTGTTGGAGCTGTCTGTGCAGATTGCAGGGTGTTGGTGATGTGGTAACCAGGAGCCCAGAGTGAGTTACTGTGTAGTGACACTGAGGAATGTAAATGACATGGCTCATCCTCAACCATGCCTTACCGCTACAGAGACAATAACATTCACTGCTACCATACGAGCTGATATCCAAGAGTCACAGAGTGTTTGTTAGTGTATGCGTGCATGTGAATATGTGTGTATACTGTACGTATGTGTGTGTGTGTGTGTGTTTGCTCACCTTGGCACTCTCTGGGAACTCCTCTGGGGTGCAGTGTAACAGCACATGACCTTTGCCAGGGAGGTTCATGTAGATGGTGTTGGCTGCAATGTCATCAGGCACTGTCAGCTTGTCATAACGATGGTCACTCATCTGCTGCATGATCTATAGACACAAAGGAAGACAGATGGATGGTAAGCTATGAGGGACACAGCACCACGGTCAAAGTTCCCTCCTATACTCCCCCTAAAACTCTCTGGTGTTTGTAGATCTGTAAGGTGTAAGGAATATGGTGGGAGCTCCACCACTACACTGCTATACCTTTCCAGGCAAACAATGAAGGGTTAGGTCCAAGGAGGAGGGGTAGGGAGCATATAGGCAAAATAGAACCAGACCCAGCTGTTCCTGCCCACTCAAGTTCTAAACTCCAAACGTCTATCTGGGCGACTGAGCCTTAATGGAGAACACAGACAGGGACAGACAGACAGACTGACTGACATTCTTCCACAGCAGATGTCATGTAATTGATGTGATCTGCCGAGTCGGGGTTGGGGGGAGAAGGAGCAATGAGGATGTTATGACCTGCATGCAGAGCAGGTGTGTGTGTCTCCAAAATGTTTACGACCTGAACATCTGTGGATGCCTTAGAGAAGTAGGAGGAAGGAGAATGAAAGTAAACCAAACAACATTGAAAAGGTATTTTCACAAGTGGAGCATGAGATCTCCCCCAGGATAAGAAAAGTTGATTTAACCAGGGTCAGATCCTCCTCCTGTCATACTCTCCTTTCCACTCAACTGTTTTGTCCATCCTGTCATCTCTTCTCCCTCCTCTCATCCCTCCTCTTCTCCTTCCTCTCATCCTCCTCTTCTCCCTCCTTTCATCCCTCCTCTTCTCCCTCCTCTCATCCCTCCTCTCATCCCTTCTGCTCTGCTCTCCTTTTTTATATCATGCAGAGAGAGAAAGGTTGAGCTGGCGTGTGTGTGTCTGTGTGTGTGTGTCTCTGTGTGTGTCATCCTATTTTTCTAACTTAATTGAAGAAAATAAGAACAATCCGAAATTCCTTTTTGATACTGTCGCAAAGCTAACTAAAAAGCAGCATTCCCCAAGAGAGGATGACTTCCACTTTAGCAGTGATAAATTCATGAACTTCTTTGAGGAAAAGATTATGATTATTAGAAAGCAAATTACGGACTCCTCTTTAAATCTGCATATTCCTTCAAATCTCAGTTGTCCTGAGTCTGCACAACTCTCCCAGGACCTAGGATCAAGAGAGACGCTCAAGTGTTTTAGTAATATATCTCTTGACACAATGATGAAAATAATCATGGCCTCTAAACCTTCAAGCTGCATACTGGACCCTATTCCAACTAAACTACTGAAAGAGCTGCTTCCTGTGCTTGGCCCTCCTATGTTGAACATAATAAACGGCTCTCTATCCACCGGATGTGTACCAAACTCACTAAAAGTGGCAGTCATAAAGCCTCTCTTGAAAAAGCCAAACCTTGATCCAGAAAATATAAAAAACTATCGGCCTATATCGAATCTTCCATTCCTCTCAACATTTTTAGAAAAGGCTGTTGCGCAGCAACTTACTGCCTTCCTGAAGACAAACAATGTATATGAAATGCTTCAGTCTGGTTGTAGACCCCATCATAGCACTGAGACGGCACTTGTGAAGGTGGTAAATTACATTTTAATGGCATCGGACCGAGGCTCTGCATCTGTCCTCGTGCTCCTAGACCTTAGTGCTGCTTTTGATACCATCGATCACCACATTCTTTTGGAGAGATTGGAAACCCAAATTGGTCTACATGGACAAGTTCTGGCCTGGTTTAGATCTTATCTGTCGGAAAGATATCAGTTTGTCTCTGTGAATGGTTTGTCCTCTGACAAATCAACTGTAAATTTCGGTGTTCCTCAAGGTTCCGTTTTAGGACCACTATTGTTTTCACTATATATTTTACCTCTTGGGGATGTTATTCGAAAACATAATGTTAACTTTCACTGCTATGCGGATGACACACAGCTGTACATTTCAATGAAACATGGTGAAGCCCCAAAATTGCCCTTGCTAGAAGCATGTGTTTCAGACATAAGTAAGTGGATGGCTGCAAACTTTCTACTTTTAAACTCGGACAAAACAGAGATGCTTGTTCTAGGTCCCAAGAAACAAAGAGATCTTCTGTTGAATCTGACAATTAATCTTAATGGTTGTACAGTCGTCTCAAATAAAACTGTGAAGGACCTCGGCGTTACTCTGGACCCTGATCTCTCTTTTGAAGAACATATCAAGACCATTTCAAGGACAGCCTTTTTCCATCTACGTAACATTGCAAAAATCAGAAGCTTTCTGTCCAAAAATGATGCAGAAAAATTTATCCATGCTTTTGTCACTTCTAGATTAGACTACTGCAATGCTCTACTTTCCGGCTAAAGCACTAAATAAACTTCAGTTGGTGCTAAATACGGCTGCTAGAATCCTGACTAGAACCAAAAAAATTGATCATATTACTCCAGTGCTAGCCTCTCTACACTGGCTTCCTGTCAAAGCAAGGGCTGATTTCAAGGTTTTACTGCTAACCTACAAAGCATTACATGGGCTTGCTCCTACCTATCTCTCTGATTTGGTCCTGCCGTACATACCTACACGTACGCTACGGTCACAAGACGCGGGCCTCCTAATTGTCCCTAGAATTTCTAAGCAAACAGCTGGAGGCAGGGCTTTCTCCTATAGAGCTCCATTTTTATGGAACGGTCTGCCTACCCATGTCAGAGACGCAAACTCGGTCTCAACCTTTAAGTCTTTACTGAAGACTCATCTCTTCAGTGGGTCATATGATTGAGTGTAGTCTGGCCCAGGAGTGGGAAGGTGAACGGAAAGGCTCTGGAGCAACGAACCGCCCTTGCTGTCTCTGCCTGGCCGGTTCCACTCTTTCCACTGGGATTCTCTGCCTCTAACCCTATTACAGGGGCTGAGTCACTGGCTTACTGGGGCTCCCTCATGCCGTCCCTGGAAGGGGTGCGTCACCTGAGTGGGTTGATTCACTGATGTGGTCATCCTGTCTGGGTTGGCGCCCCCCCTTGGGTTGTGCCATGGCGGAGATCTTTGTGGGCTATACTCGGCCCTGTCTCAGGATGGTAAGTTGGTGGTTGAAGATATCCCTCTAGTGGTGTGGGGGCTGTGCTTTGGCAAAGTGGGTGGGGTTATATCCTTCCTGTTTGGCCCTGTCCGGGGGTGTCCTCGGACGGGGCCACAGTGTCTCCTGACCCCTCCTGTCTCAGCCTCCAGTATTTATGCTGCAGTAGTTTATGTGTCGGGGGGCTAGGGTCAGTTTGTTATATCTGGAGTACTTCTTCTGTCCTATTCGGTGTCCTGTGTGAATCTAAGTGTGCGTTCTCTAATTCTCTCTTTCTCTCTCTCGGAGGACCTGAGCCCTAGGACCATGCCCCAGGACTACCTGACATGATGACTCCTTGCTGTCCCCAGTCCACCTGGCCGTGCTGCTGCTCCAGTTTCAACTGTTCTGCCTTATTATTATACGTGTGTGTGTCTCTGTGTGTGTGAGTGAGGAGAGTTAGTGTTAGATGAGTGTTTGTGGTGTTTATCCATGATACATCTATCAACCCCTCACAGTGCTCCATGTGTCTATGTGGTTTATAATGTGAACAATGGGCTTTGTGGCTCGACCTGTTCACACATTCCACTCTAGCTTTGGTTTGACTGATGCATGTGTGTGTGAGTATATGTGTGTGTGTGTTAGAGACAGAGAGTGTGTGTGTGTGCAAAGTGTATGGTGTTTGAGTGTGTGTGTGTGTGTGTATCACCCAGATCTGCTAGTCTAGAGCGTGGCCGGCTCTGCCCGGCTGGGCCCGACTGGGGGACAGAGTAACTATTAACACCTCGGGTCATGTCTGGTGTGTTGCATCATCGCAGTGGTCCTAAATGAAAACATGTCTATGTGCGTGACCGCGAACGCTCTCCTTTACAAACAGGAGGATTAGCTGTATGCCTGTAGTGAGAGACACCATACTGATCAGCCTTCACTAAGTCTGTTTTAAAATAGTCATTTTCTCTTCTCTCAAATCCATACTGGACACCGACCCATTCTGGGTGCCAATATTTTTTATTTATTTCACCTTTATTTAACCAGGTAGGCTAGTTGAGAATAAGTTCTCATTTGCAACTGCAACCTGGCCAAGATCAAGCAAAGCAGTTTGACACATACAACAACACAGAGTTACACATGGAATAAACAAACATACAATCAATAATACAGTAGAAAAAAATCCATGTGCAAATGAGGTAGGATAAGAGGTAAGGCAATAAATAGGCCATAGTGGCGAAGTAATTACAATTTAGTAATTAAACACTGGAATGGTAGAATGTGCAGAAGATGAATGTGAAAGTAGAGATACTGGGGTGCAAAGGAGAAAGATAAATAAATAAATACAGTATGGGGATGAGGTAGATTGGATGGGCTATTTACAGATGAGCTATGTACAGGTGCAGTGATCTGTGAGCTGCTCTGACAGCTGGTGCTTAAAGCTAGTGATGGAGGTAAGAGTCTCCAGCTTTAATGATTTTTGCAGTTCGTTCCAGTCATTGGCAGCAGAGAACTGGAAGGAGAGGCAGCCAAAGGAAGAATTGGCTTTGGAGATGACCAGTGAGATATACAGTGGGGCAAAAAAGTATTTAGTCAGCCACCAACTGTGCAAGTTCTCCCACTTAAAAAGATGAGAGGCCTGTAATTTTCATCATAGGTACACTTCAACTATGACAGACAAAATGAGAAAGAAAATCCAGAAAATCACATTGTAGGAGTTTTTATGAATTTATTTGCAAATTATGGTGGAAAATAAGTATTTGGTCAAGAACAAAAGTTTAACTCTATACGAGAATTGAGCCCTGTGGCACCCCCATAGAAACTGCCAGAGGTCCGGACAACAGGCCCTCCGATTTGACACACTGAACTCTATCAGAGAAGTAGTTGGTGAACCAGGCGAGGCAATCATTTGAGAAACCAAGGCTGTCGAGTCTGCCGATAAGAATGTGCTGATTGACAGAGTCGAAAGCCTTAGCCAGGACGATGAATACGGCTGCACAGTAATGTCTCTTATCGATGGCAGTTATGATATTGTTTAGGACCTTGAGCGAGGCTGAGGTGCACCCATGACCAGCTCTGAAACCAGATTGCATAGTGGAGAAGGTATGGTGGGATTCGAAATGGTCGGTAATCTGTTTGTTAACTTGGCTTTCGAAGACCATAGAAAGGCAGGGTAGAATAGATATAGGTCTGTAGCAGTTTGGGTCTAGAATGTCTCCCCCTTTGAAGAGGGGGATGACCACGGCAGCTTTCCAATCTATGGGAATCTCAGATGATACGAAAGAGGTTGAACAGGATAGTAATAGGGAATGCAACAATTTCAGCAGTTAATTCTAGAAAGAGTGGGTCCAGATTGTATATCCCAGCTGATTTGTAGGGGTCCAGATTTTGCAGTTCTTTCATCAGCTATCTGGATTTGGGTGAAGGAGAAGTGGGGGAGGTTGGGGCAAGTTGCTGTGGGGAGCGCAGGGCTGTTGACCGGGGTAGGGGTAGCCAGGTGGAAAGCATGGCCAAACGTAGAAAAATGCTTATTGAAATGATCAATTATAGTGGATTTATCGGTGGTGACAGTGTTTCCTAGCCTCAGTGCAGTGGGCAGCTGGGAGGAGGTGCTCTTATTCTCCATGGACTTTACAGTGTCCTAGGATGCACATTTCTGCTTGAAAAAGCTAGCCTTTGCTTTCCTAACTGCCTGTGTATATTTGTTCCTAACTTCCCTGAAAAGTTGCATATCATGGGGGCTGTTCGATGCTAATGCAGAACGCCACAGGATGTTTTTGTGTTGGTTAAGGGCAGTCAGGTCTGGAGAGAACCAAGGGCTATATCTTTTCCTGGTTCTACATTTTTTGAATGGGGCATGCTTATTTAAGATGGTGAGGGAGGATCTTTTAAACAATAACCAGGCATCCTCTACTGACGTGATGAGTCAAATATCCTTCCAGGATACCCGGGCCAGGTCGATTAGAAAGGCCTGCTTGCTGAAGTGTTTTAGGGAGTGTTTGACAGTGATGAGGGGTGGTCGTTTGACCGCAGACCCATTACGGATACAGGCAATGAGGCAGTGATCGCTGAGATCTTGGTTGAAAACAGCAAAGGTGTATTTGGAGGGCAAGTTGGTTAGGATGATATCTATGAAGGTGCCCGTGTTTATGGATTTGGGGTTGTATCTGGTGGGTTCATTGATAATTTGTGTGAGATTGAGGGCATCAAGCTTAGATTGTAGGATGGCTGGGGTGTTAAACATGTCACAGTTTAGATAACCTAGCAGCACGAGCACTGAAGATAGATCAAATCAAATTTAATTTAATTTGTCACATACACATGGTTAGCAGATGTTAATGCGAGTGTAGCGAAATGCTTGTGCTTCTAGTTCCGACAATGCAGTAATAACCAACGAGTAATCTAACCAAACAATTTCACAACAACTACCTTATACACACAAGTGTAAAGGAATGAAGAATATGTACATAAAAATATATGAATGAGTGATGGTACAGAACGGCATAGGCAAGATGCAGTAGATGGTATCTCATACAGTATATACATACAGTATGAGATGAGTAATGTAGGGTATGTAAACATTATATGAAGTGGCATTGTTTAAAGTGGCTAGTGATACATTTTTCATCAATTTTTACATTATTAAAGTGGCTGGAGTTGAGTCAGTATGTTGGCAGCAGTCACTCAATGTTAGTGGTGGCTGTTTAACAGTCTGATAGAAGCTGATTTTCAGTCTCTCAGTCCCTGCTTTGATGCACCTGTACTGACCTCGCCTTCTGGATGATAGCTGGGTGAACAGGCAGTGGCTCGGGTGGTTGTTGTCCTTGATGATCTTTATGGCCTTCCTGTGACATCGGGTGGTGTAGGTGTCCTGGAGGGCAGGTAGTTTCCCCCCGGTGATGCGTTATTCAGACCTCACTACCCTCTGGAGAGCCTTACGGTTGTGGGCGGAGCAGTTGCCGTACCAGGCGGTGATACAGCCCGACAGGATGCTCTCGATTGTGCATCTGTAGAAGTTTGTGAGTGATTTTGGTGACAAGCCGAATTTCTTCAGCCTCCTGAGGTTGAAGAGGCGCTGTTGCACCTTCTTCACGACGCTGTCTGTGTGGGTGGACCAATTCAGTTTGTCCGTGATGTGTATGCCAAGGAACTTAAAACTTACTACCGTCTCTACTACTGTCCCGTCGATGTGGATAGGGGGGTGCTCCTTCTGCTGTTTCCTGAAGTCCACGATCATCTCCTTTGTTTTGTTGATGTTGAGTGTGAGGTTCTTTCCTGACACCACACTCCCGAGGGCCCCTACCTCCTCCCTGTAGGCCGCCTCGTCGTTGTTGGTAATCAAGCCTACCACTGTAGTGTCGTCAGCAAACTTGATTATTGAGTTGGAGGTGTGCATGGCCAGGCAGTCGTGGGTGAACAGGGACTACTACAGGAGAGGGCTCAGAACGCACCCTTGTGGGGCCCCAGTGTTGAGGATCAGCGGGGGTGGTCCGTCAGGAAGTCCAGTACCCAGTTGCACAGGGGGGGGGGGGGGTCGAGACCCAGGGTCGATGAGTTTGGAGGGTACTATGGTGTTAAATGCTGAGCTGTAGTTGATGAACAGCATTCTCACATTATTATTCCTCTTGTCCAGATGGGTTAGAGCAGTGTGCAGTGTGGTTGCGATTGCGTCATCTGTGGACCTATTGGGGCGGTAAGCAAATTGGAGTGGGTCTAGGGTGTCAGGTAGGGTGGAGGTTATATGGTCCTTGACTAGTCTCTCAAAGCACTTCATGATGACGGAAGTGAGTGCTACGGGGCAGTAGTCGTTTAGCTCAGTTACCTTAGCTTTCTTGGGAACAGGAACAATGGTGACCCTCTTGAAGCATGTGGGAACAGCAGACAGGGATAAGGATTGATTGAATATGTCCGTAAACACACCAGCCCGTCTGCGCATGCTCTGAGGGCGCGGCTGGGGATGCCGTCTGGGCCTGCAGTCTTGCGAGGGTTCGCATGTTTAAATGTTTTACTCACGTCGGCTGCAGTGAAGGAGAGTCCGCAGGTTTTGTTCGAATTGTTTGGGTACAGACCTGGATAGTAAGACAGAACTCTGCAGGCTATCTCTGCAGTAGATTGCAACACCGCCGCCTTTGGCAGTTCTATCTTGTCAGAAAATGTTATAGTTAGGGATGGAAATTTCAGGGTTTTGGTGGAATTCCTAAGCCAGGATTCAGACACGGCTAGAACATCCGGATTGGCAGAGTGTGCTAAAGCAGTGGATAAAACAAACTTAGGGAGGAGGCTTCTAATGTTAACATGCATGAAACCAAGGCTATTACGGTTACAGAAGTCATCAAAAGAGAGCGCCTGGGAAATAGGAGTGGAGCTGGGGGCTGCAGGGCCAGGATTAACCTCTACATCACCAGAGGAACAGAGGAGGAGTAGGATGAGGGTACGGCTAAAGGCAATCAGGACTGGTCGTTTAGTGCGTTCAGAGCAGAGAGGAAAAGGAGCAGGTTTCTGGGCGTGAGAGAATAGATTCAAGGCATAATGTACAGACAAAAGTATGGTAGGATGTGAGTACATTGGAGGTAAACCTAGGCATTGAGTAATGATGAGAGAGATATTGTCTCCAGAAACATTTAAACCAGGTGATGTCACCGTATATGTGGGAGGTGTAACTAAATGGTTGGTTAAGGCATATTGAGTAGGGCTAGAGGCTCTACAGTGAAATAAGACAGTATTCACTAACCAGGACAGTAATGGACAAAGTGTATTGATATTAGGGAGAGGCATGCATAGCCGGGTGATCAATAGGGGTCCAGCGAGTGGTTGGGCTGGCTGGAGACACGGCGATTCAGACAGCTAGCCTTGTATATATGCCTTGTCCATCCCTTACTTCAAAGGCAATTATAGTCAATGAACTAATCACTCATCATCATATTGATGTGATTGGCCTGACTGAAACATGGCTTAAGCCTGATGAATTTACTGTGTTAAATGAGGCCTCACCTCCTGGCTACACTAGTGACCATATCCCCCGTGCATCCCGCAAAGGCGGAGGTGTTGCTAACATTTACGATAGCAAATTTCAATTTACAAAAACAAAATGACGTTTTCGTCTTTTGAGCTTCTAGTCATGAAATCTATGCAGCCTACTCAATCACTTTTTATAGCTACTGTTTACAGGCCTCCTGGGCCATATACAGTGTTCCACATTGAGTTCCCTGAATTCCTATCGGACCTTGTAGTAATAGCAGATAATATTCTAATCTTTGGTGACTTTAATATTCACATGGAAAAGTCCACAGACCCACTCCAAAAGGCTTTCGGAGCCATAATCGACTCAGTGGGTTTTGTCCAACATGTCTCTGGACCTACTCACTGTCACAGTCATACTCTGGACCTAGTTTTGTAACATGGAATAAATGTTGTGGATCTTAATGTTTTCCTCATAATCCTGGACTATCGGACCACCATTTTATTACGTTTGTAATTGCAACAAATAATCTGCTCAGACCCCAACCAAGGAACATCAAAAGTTGTGCTGTAAATTCACAGACAACACAAAGATTCCTTGATGTCCTTCCAGACTCCCTCTGTCTACCCAAGGACACCAGAGGACAAAAATCAGTTAACCACCTAACTGAGGAACTCAATTTAACCTTGCGCAATACCCTAGATGCAGTTGCACCCCTAAAAACATTTGTCATAAGAGCTAGCTCCCTGGTATACAGAAAATACCCGAGCTCTGAAGCAAGCTTCCAGAAAATTGGAACGGAAATGGCGCCACACCAAATTGGAAGTCTTCCGACTAGCTTGGAAAGACAGCACCGTGCAGTATCAAAGAGTCCTTACTGCTGCTCGATCATCCTATTTTTCCAACTTAATTGAGGAAAATAAGAACAATCTGAAATTCCTTTTTGATACGGTCGCAACGCCAACTAAAAAGCAATATTCCCCAAGAGAGGATGGCTTTCACTTCAGCAGTAATAAATTCATGAACTTCTTTGAGGAAAATATCATGATTATTAGAAAGCAAATTACGGACTCCTCTTTAAATCTGCGTATTCCTTCAAAGCTCTGTTGTCCTGAGTCTGCACAACTCTGCCAGGACCTAGGATCAAGAGATACACACCAGTGTTTTAGTAATATATCTCTTGACACAATGATGAAAATAATCATGGCCTCTAAACCTTCAAGCTGCATACTGGACCCTATTCCAACTAAACTACTGAAAGAGCTGCTTCCTGTGCTTCCTATGTTGAACATAATAAACAGCTCTCTATCCACCAGATGTGTACCAAACTTACGAAAAGTGGCAGTAATAAAGCCTCTCTTGAAAAAGCCAAACCTTGATCCAGAAAATATAAAAAACGAATCAGCCTATATCGAATCTTCCATTCCTCTCAACATTTTTAGAAAAGGCTGTTACACAGCAACTCACTGCCTTCCTGAAGACAAACAATGTATACGAAATGCTTCAGTCTGGTTTTAGACCCCATCATAGCACTGAGACTGCACTTGTGAAGGTGGATAATGACATCAGACCTAGGCTGCATCTGTCCTCGTGCTCCTAGACCTTAGTGCTGCATTTGATACCATCGATCACCACATTCTTTTGGAGAGATTGGAAACCCAAATTGGTCTACACGGACAAGTTCTGGTTTAGATCTTATCTGTCGGAAAGATATCAGTTTGTCTCTGTGAATGGTTTGTCCTCTGACAAATCAACTGTAAATTTCGGTGTTCCTCAAGGTTCCGTTTTAGGACCACTACTTTTTTACCTCTTGGGGATGTCATTCGAAAACATAATGTTAACTTTCACTGCTATGCGGATGACACACAGCTGTACATTTCAATGAAACATGGTGAAGCCCCAAAATTGCCCTTGCTAGAAGCATGTGTTTCAGACATAAGTAAGTGGATGGCTGCAAACTTTCTACTTTTAAACTCGGACAAAACAGAGATGCTTGTTCTAGGTCCCAAGAAACAAAGAGATCTTCTGTTGAATCTGACAATTAATCTTAATGGTTGTTACTCTGGACCCTGATCTCTCTTTTGAAGAACATATCAAGACCATTTCAAGGACAGCCTTTTTCCATCTACGTAAAATTGCAAAAATCAGAAACTTTCTGTCCAAAAATGATGCAGAAAAATTAATCCATGCTTTTGTTACTTCTAGGTTAGACTACTGCAATGCTCTACTTTCCGGCTACCCAGATAAAGCACTAAATAAACTTAAGTTAGTGCTAAATACGGCTGCTAGAATCCTGACTAGAACCCCAAAATTTGATCATATTACTCCAGTGCTAGCCTCCCTACACTGGCTTCCTGTCAAGGCAAGGGCTGATTTCAAGGTTTTACTGCTAACCTACAAAGCATTACATGGGCTTGCTCCTACCTGATTTGGTCCTGCCGTACACACCAACACGTACGCTACGGTCACAAGACGCAGGCCTCCTAATTGTCCCTAGAATTTCTAAGCAAACAGCTGGAGGCAGGGCTTTCTCCTATAGAGCTCCATTTTTATGGAATGGTCGGCCTACCCATGTGAGAGATGCAAACTCGGTCTCAACCTTTAAGTCTTTACTGAAGACTCACCTCTTCAGTGGGTCATATGATTGAGTGTAGTCTGGCCCAGGAGTGTGAAGATGAACGGAAAGGCTCTGGAGCAACAAACCCCCCTTGCTGTCTCTGCCTGGCCGGTTCCCCTCTTTCCACTGGGATTCTCTGCCTCTAACCCTATTACAGGGGCTGAGTCACTGGCTTACTAGGGCTCTTTCATACCGTCCCTAGGAGGGGTGCGTCACTTGAGTGGGTTGAGTCACTGATGTGATCTTGTCTGGGTTGGCGCCCCCCCTTGGGTTGTGCCGTGGCAGAGATCTTTGTGGGCTATACTCGGCCTTGTCTCAGGATGGTAAGTTGGTGGTTGAAGATATCCCTCTAGTGGTGTGGGGGCTGTGCTTTGGCAAAGTGGGTGGGGTTAAATCCTTCCTGTTTGGCCCTGTCCGGGGGTGTCATCGGATGGGGCCACAGTGTCTCCTGACCCCTCCTGTCTCAGCCTCCAGTATTTATGCTGCAGTAGTTCATGTGTCTGTGGCTCGGGTCAGTTTGTTATATCTGGAGTACTTCTCCTGTCCTATCCGGTGTCCTGTGTGAATTTAAGTATGCTCTCTCTAATTCTCTCTTTCTCTCTTTCTTTCTCTCTCTCGGAGGACCTGAGCCCTAGGACCATGCCTCAGGACTACCTGACATGATGACTCCTTGCTGTCCCCAGTCCACCTGACCGTGCTGCTGCTCCAGTTTCAACTGTTCTGCCTGTGATTATTATTATTTGACCATGCTGGTCTTTTATGAACATTTGAACATCTTGGCCATGTTCTGTTATAATCTCCACCCGGCACAGCCAGAAGAGGACAGGCCAACCCACATAGCCTGGTTCCTCTCTAGGTTTGTTCCTAGGTTTTGGCCTTTCTAGGGAGTTTTTCCTAGCCACCGTGCTTCTACACCTGCATTGCTTGCTGTTTGGGGTTTTAGGCTGGGTTTCTGTACAGCACTTTGAGATATCAGCTGATGTACGAAGGGCTATATAAATAAATTTGATTTGATTTGAGCTAGCAGACCGGGGCTAGCAAGCTAGCAGACTGGGGCTAGCAAGCTAGCAGAAGGGTCTTATAGGGACATATCTTTGGAGGAAAGCTTGTTTTGGCCTCCGCGTGAATTGACGTTGATAGACCAGTCGTGATGGATTAATAGGGTTCCCGAGTCCATTTGGCAAGATAGGTGTAGTGGCCCAAGAAATTTGCCAATGGATCTATACAGCTAACAGTCCAATATGCTCTACCCAGCTAGCAGCTAGCGGGCCGTGGCTAGCGGATGGGCATTCAGGGGACGGCGCGATATCGAGGCCAGTTGAATACCCCCTCGAGCAGATTACGTCGTAGTCCAGTCATGAAGAATCGGCGGGGTTCCGTGCCCAGTACCGGCAGTAGAAGGGGTCCGGGTATTGTAGCCCAGGAGTGGTGGGCCTCTTTAGCTAGCCGGGAGAAAGGGCCTAGCATGGGATAGCTCCAGGCTAATTGGTGCTTGCTCTGGGACTGACGTTAGCCAGTACTCGGATAGCAGCTAGCTAGCTGCGATGATCCAGATGAAAATGTCCAGAGCTTGCGGTAGGAATCCGGGGATATGGTGAGAAAACAGGTCCGGTATGCTCTGGTATGAGTCGCGTTGTACAAACTGGTGAGAGATTTCCGAGATAAAGGTTAGCTGTTGACCGCTAGCAGTGGTTTGCTGACTACTAGCTAGTAGCTAGTGAGCTGGCTAGCATCTGTTGGGGGATTCCGGATTTGAGGTGAATAATACTTTAGAAAAAAACAGATCCGCACCACATTGGGTGAGGCGGGTTGCAGGAGTGTTTTGAAGTTGAGTTTTCGAAAAATTATAAAAAATATATGCGAAGAAAAAGATATACACGGGACACGACAAGACGAGGACAAAAGACGTCTGACTGCTACGCCATCTTAGAACAATCCAGCCAGCAAATATGACAATGGTGTCCAGCCTAGGAGACATACAAGAAAAGCAGTCTGTAGGAAATGCAAGACTAACAGGACAACGAGGATGGAACTGATGATGAACAATGCCTGAATGATGTTAGACCAGATGAATGATGTTAGACCAGCTGAATGATGTTAGAACAGCTGAATGATGTTAGAACAGCTGAATGATGTTAGAACAGCTGAATGATGTTAGACCAGCTGAATGATGTTAGACCAGTACTGCTTATCCCACACCTCCTGGGCACAATTCACCCTTTACTTAACTCGGCCCACAGAGATATTGTCGCTACTGTCAAGCTTACAAACCCCCTGCAGATGAAAGTTGTGCTATCTGATGTAAGACAATGGGGCATAACAAAAACTACTGACACTACTTATTGAATTAGTGCATGTCTTTCTTCTAGTCACTAGTACACAGTGTATTTTCAGTAACACATTTAGAATATGTGGAATGTTCACAGTTCACACAATAATCTTCCCCGACCCGTGTAGACAATGGTTGTTTTCAAAAACATACAAAAACAGTTCCTATCCAAAAGTCTTCCAAATCCTAACAGTCAAGGGATCAGGAGAATGGTTATTACACTCTAATAGTTTCCTGTTGATGTCATTATTTTTGATTGGTCCTTGACACACATTTCTTCCCAGAGAACAGACTGTTATTGGCTAATGTTCCGTGTGTATTCCTGTCCGCTTAGGTCGGTGTCTAATCAGGAAGCTGAATGCGGGGGCACAAGTGGTTTGTGGTGGTGTGTTCAGGGGGTCTGCTGCTCTTCATGATCTGATTAGGCCAGAGGCTGGACCAGAGGCTGGACCAGAGGCTGGGTATATTGGGCCTAGGGCTGGAGTATTGGGCCTGAGGTCTAGGTCTGAGACTGGGGTATGGGGCTGGGGTATTGGGCCTGAGGTCTAGGTCTGGGGTATAGGGCCTGAGGTCTAGGTCTGGGGTATAGGGCCTGAGGCATAGGTCTGGGGTATAGGGCCTGAGGTCTAGGTCTGGGGTATAGGGCCTGAGGTCTAGGTCTGGGGTATTGGGCCTGAGGTCTAGGTCTGGGGTATTGGGCCTGAGGTCTAGGTCTGGGGTATTGGGTCTGAGGTCTAAGTCTGGGGTATTGGGCCTGAGGTCTAGGTCTGGGGTATTGGGCCGGAGGTCTAGGTCTAGAGTATTGGGCCTGAGGTCTAGGTCTGGGGTATTGGGCCTGAGGTCTAGGTCTGGAGTATTGGGCCTGAGGTATAGGTCTGGGGAATTGGGCCTGAGGTCTAGGGTATAGTGCCTGAGGTCTAGGGTATAGGGCCTGAGGTCTAGGTTTGGGGTATTGGGCCTGAGGTATTGTGCCTGAGGTCTAGGGTGTAGGGCCTGAGGTCTAGGTCTGGGGTATTGGGCCTGAGGTCTAGGTCTGGGTTATTGGGCCTGAGGTCTAGGTCTGGGGTATAGGGCCTGAGGTCTAGGTCTGGGGTATTGGGCCTGAGGTCTAGGTGTAGATCTGGGGTATTGGGCCTGAGGTCTAGGTCTGGGGTATTGGGCCTGAGCTCTAGGTCTGGGGTATAGGGCCTGAGGTCTAGGTCTGGGGTATAGGGCCTGAGGTCTAGGTCTGGGGTATTGGGCATGAGGTCTAGGTCTGGGGTATTGGGCCTGAGGTCTATGTCTGGGGTATTGGGCCTGAGGTCTAGGTCTGGGGTATAGGGCTTGGTCCAAGCCTAGGGGGGGTCAGTCAGTCAGGGAGTCCTGGAAGCGTGAAATACCAGGAGCCCTGGCCTGCTGGAAAGGCAAAATGTGGTGAGGGAGAAGGAGCATTTCAGGAAGAGAGGGAGTATTTGTGGGAGATGACTTCACGGCTGAGGCTTGGCAGTGATAGCAGTGGAGAGCCACGATTGTTATGAGTGCGTTCAGTTGATGGAATTCATCCGGTCCACGTCCTCGGTCCTCAGCTTGGGAGGGCTAAACATAGTATGACTGCAGACTATGCAAGGCACACACACATGCACGCAAGGACACGCACACACAGACACTCGCACGCAAACACGCACACACAGACACTCGCACGCAAACACGCACACTGGCTGCCACATTCGGGTGCCATCATCCATACTGTATCCAAACCATGACTCAGTATCAGGCCAGACATGGTGACATGACAATAGAGTCACAGCCTGCTCTAATAACAAATTCCCAGTTTGGTTTGTTGACAACACAACATACTAACCTTATCCCTGCTCATCTCATCACCACTACTTCAATATCAAGATTAGGGGTGCGTTCACAAAAGCTCACCCCAAGGGAATCCAGCCAGCAGGCATGCAATATAATTAGATTAGAGCTACATTCACAACAACAACCCCGTTAAGTTCATTAGAGCTACTTTCACAACAATAGCAAACCATTTGCATTCGTTACAATAGCATTCACAACCACCCCTTTATGTTCATTACACCTACATTCACTAGTCACTTTCACCCTGAGCAGAACATTACCTAATTGAAAATCTGATCTCAGACATTCATTAAAATATTTTATAACCAGAGCTAATTGCTTGTTGGAGAGGGGGTGATGTAATGTGTAATTACAACACTGTGAGACACTGTCATTAACTCATGCTAATGACCCTTCTCTCTCTCTCTCTTTCTCTTCAGTACCTAATTAACAGGGCTTGATAATAGTATGGAATCTTAATGGGGCTCCAGTCTGTATCAAATAAAAGTGTGTTGTATTAGTTAGCTGTCACCATGACCTAATAATTAATCAGCAGTGTATTAGTATGTGGATATGCTTGCCTTAGTGTGTTAAATGAGGATAACATAGGGGGGCAAATAAGGGACTAAACCTATGCAGTCTTTACACATCTCACTGATAAGAATACTTGTGGACTACAGGAAGAGGAGCTGATGCAATTGTAGCAGCTAATGGGGGTCCACATAAAGAGATGTGTCTGTCTGTCTGTCTGTCTGTCTGTCTGTCTGTCTGTATCTGTCTGTCTGTCTGTATCTGTCTGTCTGTGGTTGACATGTGTAGATGGTTTACTGACAGTGTTACAATCCTCTGCAGCCCTGGGCCAGTAGGGGGCGACGTCTCCCTGAGTAGGCAGATGAGGAGGAACCCTATGACTGAGAACTCCTGGTTGTCAACTCTCCGATGCGTGTGTCTCGGGTGCGTTTGTGGTCTTGTCTGTAAGGTTTCAAAACCTCCCACATTCTGTTGCGTGTCTGTACTGTGTGTTTACACTGAGTTGCATGCCAGCCGCGGGTACACCACTACTGTCTGTAGTTAGATGTGGTGTGTGCATGCCAGTCTTCTGCCATGGTGATGGGGAATTCCGTGTGTCTGTCCATCAGAAAATAACAGGCAGAGATTTATTTCAACAGCCTCCGTGAATGGCATTAAGTACCAACATGTCACTGTCAGTGTGTTTGTGTTTGTTCCCCGTCCATTACGAAGAAGATCTGTATTCCCGATAGGGAGTGTGTGCTTGTGTTTTGTTTTAACTACCAGAAAGCCTCACAAGGATAGTAAAACAAGGAAAATTGGATAAATGGGGGATATTTCACCGGGTCCCCACAAGAAAAAAGTAGATTGAGGTTAAATATTGTATAACAGGGATTACACAGTAGATTACCTACGAACATACATTTATCAGAGGGAGATCACATTGATATCATGTGGTTTCTGCAGGCTTGTAGAAGTTTCAGTCAGAGGCAGGCATCAAACCACAGAGAGAGGGAGGGTGATCTGGACGTGTGTGTGAGGTGGTGGTGATGGTACTGAGTCAACATGTGCGATGTCCTGTCTTCCCTGTCAACGGTACTGTTGCTTTACGCTGAAGAATCCATCTTCTCAATGCAGTGTGCTTACCTCACTTGTTTGTATTCGGCGCATGTGACAAATAAAATTTGATTTGATTTTATATGACTTAGAGGTGAGATGAGGTTGGGTAATATGAACACCGAAATGATCTCCATATGATGGCCAAGGGCAAGATGATAGCCGTTATTCAGCGCATCAAGTGTGAGATCTCACCTGAAAAAACCCTCCTCAATACAGAGACCTAATTTTACCACTAAGAACTTGAAGAATTTCTATCAAAACTTTAGGTATTGCAAACGTAACTGTGCATTAAAAGATTTTATGTGTTCCATTTATATTTTATTGAAATGCAAATTGTAACACAAGCACAAAATGATTGGGTAAATGGCGAGCCATGATGGTGGATAAATTGCAAAGCTCCTGAAAGGAGAAAGATAGTAAGCACTGTAATGTTTTCACCATTTTGTGCTTGTATAAGAATGGAAAGAATATTGTGATGTACATTTTCTACTGGACGTGTTTAAAAATACACGATGATGGGATGGGAGAGTATATTTCAATTATGGTTTCTGCAAACACTATTAAACTAAGAGATGGTGCAAAGGAAAGTAAGAACATAGTTCTATCTTGCATGACCCGCTCATTGGTGACTCATACCTTCAGGGCTTTCTGGGCTGGTTCGCTGGAGCCAATCACGATGAGGCCTGGTCCTCCCATGCTGCAGAAGCTCTTCAGGTGTAGACCATCAGTGACAGGGACGGTGGACACAGCGTAGTCCTGCAAACACACAACAACCCTACTGCATTACAGGGACCGTTGACATAGTCCTGCAAACACACAACAACCCTACTGCATTACACACACTGATAATTGGACTAAACAGGCCCCACTGGGAAAGGTAACCTAACCGGCATTGGTTGAGAGTTTGACAGATGAGTTCACCAAAGCCCTAGGCCACTGATTAGCTGAGCGTCTGAGAGGTGAGGTCACCGGAGCCCCAGGACACAGGCCCCTCCCCTCAGTCTGTAATTACAGCGGTGGTTTTAGGACAGAGAGAGAGAACAGTCCATGACTTGGGTGACTGGAGTCTTTGACAATTTTTTGGGCCTTCCTCTGACACTTCCTCTGATAGGTCCTGGATGTCAGGAAGTTTGGCCCCAGTGATGTACTGGGTCATCCGCACTACCGTCTGTAGCGCCTTACAGTCTGATGCAGAGCAGTTGCCATACCAGGCGGTGATGCGACCAGTCAGTGATGCTCTCGATGGTGCAGCTGTAGAGCTTTTTGGGGACCCATGCAAAATCTTTTCAGTCTCCTGAGAGGGAAAAGGTGTTGTTGTGACCTCTTCACAACTGTCTTGGTGTGTTTGGACCATGATAGTTCTTTAGCTCACTGCACATGTTGCCTGTAATCCATGGCTTTTGGTTGCGATATGACGTACAATCACTGTGGGGACGACGTCGTCGATGCACTTATTGATTAAGCTGGTGACTGAGGTGGTATACTCCTCAATGCCATTGGATGAATCCCGGGAACATTTTCCAGTCTGTGCTAGCAAAACAGTCCTATAGTGTAGCATCCGTGTCATCTGACCACTTCCATATTGAGCGAGACACTGGTACTTCCTGCTTTAGTTTTTACTTGTAAGCAGGAATCAGGAGGATATAATTATGGTCAGATTTGCTAAATGGAGGGCGAGTGACAGCTTTGTATGAGTCTCTCTTTGTGGAGTAAACGGCGTGATAGTACCCCCCCCCCCCCCCCCCCAAAGGTGCGGACTCCGGCCGCAAAACCGGACTCTAAAGGGTAGTGTCCAGGTGTGGGACGTGGCCCCCGCTCCTCCTCAGTCTTGGCCCACTTAGGTGCGGGCCCCGGACTGAAGGGCGCCACTGGACTGAGGGGCACCTCTGGACTGAGGGGCGCCTCTGGACTGAGGGGCGCCTCTGGACTGGGGGGCTGCGATTCTGGCAGCTGTGGAGTGAAGGGCGACTCTGGCGGCTCCGGAGTGAAGGGCGACTCTGGCGGCTCCGGAGTGAAGGGCGGCTCTGGCGCCTCTGGACTGACGGGCGGCTCTGGACTGAGGGGCTGCGATTCTGGCAGCTCTGGAGTGAAGGGCGACTCTGGCGGCTCCGGAGTGAAGGGCGGCTCTGGACTGACGGGCAGCTCTGGCGCCTCTGGACTGACGGGCGGCTCTGGCAGCTCCGGACAGGAGGGTGGCTCTGGCAGCTCCGGAAAGGAGGGCTGCTCTGGCAGCTCCGGACAGGAGGGAGACTTGGTTCTGGCCAGGACTCACCAGGCTGGGGAGACATAAAGGCGGCGTCTTCCTTGGCCGAGGCACAGGATACACAGGGCTGTGGAGGCGCACTGGCGGTCTCGACCGCATAGCTGCCCCCCCCCCATTCTGGCTGGATGCCAGTTTCCACCCGACAAATGCGGGACGCTGGCACCGGGCACACCGGCCTGTGAATACTCGGCCGAGACACAGTGCACATCACTCCATAGCACGGGGCCTGATCTGTCACCTGCTCGCCCCCGTAAGCACGGGGAGTGGGCTCAGGTCTCCAACCTGACGCAACCGAGGTGCACACAAACACACACGGAAAAATAATTACCCACAAAACACAGGTGGGAAAAGGCTACCTAAGTATGGTTCTCAATCAGTGACAACGACAGACAGCTGTCCCAGCCAAAAACAAAGAAATACAAAAACATAGAAAAAATAACATAGAATGGCCACCCTAGTCACACCCTGGCCTAACCAAAATAGAGAATAAAAAGCCTCTCTATGGCCAGGGCGTGACAAGTACGTTGTCTTCTTGTGACATGGGTTTGATTAGCAGGTCCACTATGGCAGGAATGGACATGTTATATGGAGCGTCAATTCACTGCTATGTCATATCTGAAACATCATACCTTCCCCTGTTTCTCTGGCCTGGTCCATATTAAGGGAAAAGTTCATTTGACTTACTTACTAAATGTTACTTACTTTAACCTCTTTATGCTTAAGAGTCAGCCTAGATGAAAGCAAATCTCCTCTCTGACTGGAACAAGGGATTGCATTTCCTGACAGTTTATCATGTGTGAAATTGTCCTCTTCCCCTCATCACCAAAGTCTTTCCTGCTCTCTTAACTCAACCCTCAGAGTTCATTTGAATGAATCAAAGCAAAGTAGACCACTTAATCAAACTGTCGTCATTCCTTATCAATGGAAAGACAGTTTAGCCCAAACAGTGATTCAAAGAGATAGAGAGCAGAAGTAAAATGCCCTCCACTGAGCTTATTGTGAGAGACATGATAACAACTTATCATATTGTGGGGAATCTCAGCGATGTGTTCAGCTTTGAGATACATTTTGAGTGAGAAGTTCTGCTGTGCTAATTGTAATGTATGTTCATTCATTTCTAGAGAATGTTTTACTTATGGCGTCTGACTGATGCTGTACAGTGTTGTGACCCTGAATGGGAGACAGTAGCCATGTACATTAGTCTCCCCTGCACTTTGACCTCCTCCACTCCCTCCGTTTCCCCCAATCAACAAGGATCATAAAGGAGAAGAAGAGATCTAACCCCTCACTCACATCTGTGGTTAATCCTGGCCTGACCAGAACAGAATGTTCAATGGTCCTAAATGTGATAAAGGAAGGAGGAAAAACGATAGGGAAAAAGACCCGACTTATCAAGAATAAAAGTGAGAGGCTGAGAGAGATATGATGGTGGAATTTAAATGAGTCACAGACTGGGTCAGAAAAACAGGCAGTAAGAAACATTCAGATTATTGTTGGGGGTTGAACTCTCCAGGACCCCATGGCCTTACAAGTCAGCAAAGGCCTTCTGACTGTGTGTGTGTTAAGGAGACTGGGGTTGAATGACCCTCTTTTACCTAGAGTATATGCACTGATCTTCCAGTCCTCTAATATCTCAGTACAGTATGTGCAGGCCTTCTCTGGTTTCTCTTCGGTACTAATTCAATCAATTCATCTCATTAACTAACCATAGATTCCTGATACACCAGGTTTGCCAACTAATCAATGTCAAATCAAATGTATTTCTAAAGCCCTTCTTACATCAATCAGCTGATATCTCAAAGTGCTGTACAGAAACCCAGCCTAAAACCCCAAACAGCAAGCAATGCAGGTGTAGAAGCACGGTGGCTAGGAAAAACTCCCTAGAAAGGCCAAAACCTAGGAAGAAACCTAGAGAGGAACCAGGCTATGAGGGGTGGCCAGTCCTCTTCTGGCTGTGCCAGGTGGAGATTATAACAGAACATGGCCAAGATTTTCAAATGTTCATAAATGACCAGCCTGGTCAAATAATAATAATCACAGTAGTTGTCGAGGGTGCAACAAGTCAGCACCTCAGGAGTAAATGTCAGTTGGCTTTTAATAGCTGATCATTGAGAGGTTGTCGTCTAATCAATAGCTGATTAGAATGCCCTGTGGCCCTCGAGACCCCTGAACGAGACCAGGATTACCTCACTAATGGTGGTTTGATAGCACAGGAAGTCAATCTGAATAATCTCAGGGTGTACTGCTCTAGTCTGCTCTCACTCACCTTGAACGCGTCCGCCAGGATCTCAGCTCCTCTCTGATTGGTCCGTTTGGAAAGGCCCACGAAGAATTCTCTACCTGAGGAAAAACAGACGACAACCTGTGGTCAGTATGGAGAGCGAGAGAAAATAGAGGCATAAACAGATAGAGAGAGAAAGGAAGAAGAGAAGAGAGACACAGACGGATAGACAGACAGAGAGAGATAGATAGAAAGATAGAAACAGGAGTGGCCTTGTCACAACTTCTTCCGAAGTCGGTTCCTCTCCTTGTTCGGACGGTGTTCGGCGGTCGACGTCACCGGTCTTCTAGCCATCGCCGATCCATTTTTCATTTTCCATTTGTTTTGTCTTGTTTTCCCACACACCTGGTTTTCATTCCCTCATTACGTGTTGTGTATTTAACCCTCTGTTCCCGCCGTGCGGAATTGTTTGTTTAAGTGCTTGTGCCAACACGTCGTCGTGTTGTCTGGTGCACGACGGCGTTTGTACCCATACGTTGTTATTCTGGATGCCGGTGGTTTGGTAAATTAAACTGCTCTGGTTATTACCCAGTTCTGCTGTCCTGCGTCTGACTTCCCTGCCACCAGTTACACACCCCTTACAGGCCTGAACGTTTTGCTCACCACTCCAGAGCAGAGCGAATGGGCGTAGCTGCTGAGCTTTTACAAATGATCCATTAGCGACGCCGTTGCCAAGAGGAAATGTTTTTAGCCCTGCCTGCCATGTGAAACCCATTTCAGTTGGATGAGATGGGAGGAACACACCACGGAGAAAGAGCCAACGTCTAGAAACTCAATTAAGTGTTCTAGGGCTTTTTCCAAGCCCTAAACAGCATACAGAATGAACCACACTAGATTCACAGGCAAGGCAGCACAACTGATACAGAACATACAGAGAGGGAACATTATAAAGACCTCGATTTCTCTACCTCTGCTCTCATCAGGTTTATTGTGAGCTGCCTGATGTGGAACAAGGCAGCTGATGAAATTAGATGGTGTGTGTTTGTGTGTGTGGGGGAGGCTTCTTTTCCATTTGAGAGAACCATTTTCAATCATGCATAAAAATGGTACCAGACAGCCAGTCAGTTTGTAATTTGCCATTTTAGTTCAGGTCACATCAACTACTTGACTATTCAGAGTTACAACTATTCTGAACAATTTTAATCACACCCCTGTGGTGATAGGTCTTATCATTTGCATGATAAAGTGGTCATAAATGTTTAGTTCACTGAATATAGCAGTTTCCATAGTGATCAATTATGGTAGTGGCAGTGGCCTTGGCAGGTAATGGTGATAATGGTGTTTTATTGATGGGATATGGTGGTGTACCTGTAAAGAGGACGTCCCCTCCGTCCAGAGTGGCGTTCTCATCAGACATGTCAACGATGTTCAGGCCCAGCTCCTTCAGGGTCTGCCGTATGGCCGCTGTCTAGAAAACACAAAGACACAGAGAGACACATGGTTAAGACACAGAGAGACACATGGTTAAGACACAGAGAGACACATGGTTAAGACACAGAGAGACACATATGGTTAAGACACAGAGAGACACATGGTTAAGACACAGAGAGACACATGGTTAAGACACAGAGAGACACATGGTTAAGACACAGAGAGACACATGGTTAAGACACAGAGAGACACATGGTTAAGACACAGAGAGACACATGGTTAAGACACAGAGAGACACATATGGTTAAGACACAGAGAGACACATGGTTAAGAGACAGAGAGACACATGGTTAAGAGACAGAGAGACACATTGTTAAGACACAGAGAGACACATGGTTAAGACACAGAGAGACACATGGTTAAGACACAGAGAGACACATGGTTAAGAGACTGAGAGACACATGGTTAAGACACAGAGAGACACATATGGTTAAGACACAGAGAGACACATGATTAAGAGACAGAGAGACACATGGTTAAGAGACAGAGAGACACATGGTTAAGAGACAGAGAGACGCATATGGTTAAGACACAGAGAGACACATGGTTAAGACACAGAGAGAGACACACATGGTTAAGACACAGAGAGAGACACACATGGTTAAGACACAGAGAGAGACACACATGGTTAACACACAGAGAGACACACACATGGTTAAGACACAGAGAGAGACATACATGGTTAAGACACAGAGAGGGAAACACATGGTTAAGACACAGAGAGAGAGACACACGGTTAAGACACAGAGAGAGACACACATAGTTAAGACACAGAGAGAGACACACATGGTTAAGACACAGAGAGACACACACATGGTTAAGACACAGAGAGAGACACATGGTTAAGACACAGAGAGACACACACATGGTTAACACACAGAGAGAGACACACATGGTTAAGAAACAGAGAGACACACACATGGTTAAAACACAGAGAGACACACGGTTAAGACACAGAGAGAGACACACGGTTAAGACACAGAGAGAGACACACATGGTTAAGACACAGAGAGAGACACACATGGTTAAGACACAGAGAGAGACACACATGATTAAGACACAGAGAGAGACACACATGGTTTAGACACAGAGAGAGACACACATGGTTAAGACACAGAGAGGGACACACATGGTTAAGACACAGAGAGAGACACATGGTTAAGACACAGAGAGAGACACATATGGTTAAGACACAGAGAGAGACACACGGTTAAGACACAGAGAGAGACACACATGGTTAAGACACAGAGAGAGACACACATGGTTAAGACACAGAGAGACACATATGGTTAAGACACAGAGAGAGACACATGTTTAAGACACAGAGAGACACACGGTTAAGACACAGAGAGAGACACACATGGTTAAGACACAGAGAGAGACACACATGGTTAAGACACAGAGAGAGACACATATGGTTAAGACACACAGAGACACACACGGTTAAGACACAAAGAGAGAGACACACATGGTTAAGACACAGAGAGAGACACATGGTTAAGACACAGATAGACACATATGGTTAAGATACAGAGAGAGACACACATGGTTAAGACACAGGTACACACACATGGTTAAGACACAGAGAGAGACACACATGGTTAAGATACAGAGAGACAGACATGGCTAAGACACAGAGAGAGACACATGGTTAAGACACAGAGAGAGACACACGGTTAAGACACAGAGAGAGACACACATGGTTAAGACACAGAGAGAGACACACATGGTTAAGACAGAGAGAGAGACACACATGGTTAAGACACAGATAGAGACACATGGTTAAGACACAGAGAGAGACACATATGGTTAAGACACAGAGAGAGACACACGGTTAAGACACAGAGAGAGACACACATGGTTAAGACACAGAGAGAGACACATATGGTTAAGACACAGAGAGAGACACATATGGTTAAGACACAGAGAGAGACACATGGTTAAGACACAGAGAGAGACACACATGGTTAAGACACAGATCGACACATATGGTTAAGACACAGAGAGACACACATGGTTAAGACACAGAGAGACACACATGGTTAAGACACAGGTGCACACACATGGTTAAGACACAGAGAGACACACATGGTTAAGACACAGAGAGACACATATGGTTAAGACACAGGTACACGCACATAGGGACCCACACACAAAACATTCACTGCATGCCATCAATCTGTACCGCAAAGAGCTGAGATTACATTGTAATGAGATTACATTACAACACACACCAACAGTAGAGCTCTCAATGACATCACATGGGTCATATACATACTGAGGGTAGCCCCACAGCACAACAAAAAGTGTTCATTCACAGAAAGGTATTACGATGATATCATCATTACATATCATGTAAAATACGAGCGTTAAAAGGCAGATGATCAGACAGCAGAGACAGGTTCTTGTTATGAAGCACGACAATAAAACCAAAACAGTCTGTCCAAGAGATCATCATTACATCATCTTAGCGATCCACGAAGTCATAACACAGGAAGTATGTTAAAGTGTTTCTGAGGCCGCGACTGGAAAGAGGGGTACATGGAGAGGAGACCAACACTAACCTAAAAAGGGTTGGAGGATTAAAAAACAATCAATCTAAGTCAAAGTGTTCCTGGGGCATTCTCTGGGTCAGCTGTGTGTGTGTGTCTCTGTAGAAGAATACCAGTTGTTTGGTGGAGATGAACTGGGTCAGTATCGTCTGGCCGTGAGGGCTCTGACCACCCAGTCTGTTTTTGGGGTCCCCAGGGAACTAGGACCATCGAGATTCCACAGGCCTCCATCTCACCATGACCTCAGCCTAGCTGACACCTGGGCCAAGCCATGAGTCACCCAGGTAGCTTGTCATGCGGGCCACGCACAGATAACACAAACACGTAGTTTCTTACGCTCCCCCACACACACACACACACACACACACACGCACACACACACACACACACACACACACACACACACACACACACACACACATCCAAGACCTCCCTTGTACCTCCCTATAGGTAGATACTATGAAGTCAATTCTTAATGGTCAGCAAGGAAAATAGCTATTGGAATTGGACCAGACATTGTTTCCTTTAGAAAGTTATCAGTGGCAACACCTTCAGCTACAATTGAGATGAATAGTAATTGAGATTAATAGTAATTGCCCTAAGATTTTAGGTCTACTTTCCCTCTCTGTGGCCTTATATTGTGTAGGGAGCTAAATCACATAAGTCAACATCTCCCTTTTTTCAGTTTCATCTCCATTTCTCTATATCTCACTACTCTTTCCTTCCTTGCGGTTTAAGGATGGAGAAAGCGCAACAAGGGGTTAAAATTCAACTTTATAATGAGTCCCCACCCCTTAGTCACCCTGCTAAGCCAGCTACCCACCCTGGTCTACTCCAACATTCCCCTACAGCTGACCAGCCTACTCCACCATTCCCCCACAGCTGACCAACCTACTCCACCATTCCCCCACAGCTGACCAGCCTACTCCAACATTCTCCCACAGCTGACCAGCCTACTCCACCATTCCCCAACAGCTGACCAACCTACTCCACCATTCCCCCACAGCTGACCAGCCTACTCCAACATTCTCCCACAGCTGACCAGCCTACTCCACCATTCCCCCACAGCTGACCAACCTACGCCACCATTCCCCCACAGCTGACCAGCCTACTCCACCATTCCCCCACAGCAGACCAACCTACTCCACCATTCCTCCACAGCTGACCAGCCTACTCCACCATTCCCCCACAGCTGACCAGCCTACTCCACCATTCCCCCACAGCTGACCAGCCTACTCCACCATTCCCCCACAGCTGACCAGCCTACTCCACCATTCCCCCACAGTTGACCAACCTACTCCACCATTCCCCCACAGCTGACCAACCTACTCCACCATTCCCCTACAGCTAACCAGCCTACTCCACCATACCCCTACAGCTGACCAGCCTACTCCACCATTCCCCCACAGCTGACCAACCTACTCCACCATACCCCTACAGCTGAGCAACCTACTCCACCATTCCATAACCATGGGCACCCTCATAGATATTATCCTGACCAATTGCCCTCCAAATACACCTCTGCTGTTTTCAATCAGGATCTCAGCGATCACTGCCTCATTGCCTGCCTCCGTAATGGGTCAGCGGTCAAACGACCGCCGCTCATCACTGTCAAACGTTCCCTAAAACACTTCTGCGAGCAGGCCTTTCTAATCGACCTGGCCCGGGTATCCTGGAAGGATATTGACCTCATCCCGTCAGTAGAGGATGCCTGGTCATTCTTTAAAAAGTAATTTCCTCACCATCTTAAATATACATGCCCCTTTCAAAAAATGTAGAACTAAGAACAGATATAGCCCTTGGTTCACTCCAGACCTGACTGCCCTCGACCCCGCGTTATGCAACTTTTTATGGAAGTAAGGAACCAATAGTCAGTTAGGAAAGCAAAGTTCTGGGACACTGTAAAGTCCATGGAGAATAAGAGCACCTGCTCCCAGCTGCCCACTGCACTGATGCTAGGAAACACTGTCACCACCGATAAATCCACGATAATCGAGAATTTCAATAAGCATTTCTCTACAGCTGGCTATGCTTTCCTCCTGGCTACTCCAACCCCAGCCAACAGCTTCACACCCCCCGCAGCTACTTGCCCAAGCCTCCCCAGCTTCTCCTTTACCAAAATCCAGATAGCTGATGATAGCTGATGTTCTGAAAGAGCTGCAAAACCTGGACCCATACAAATCAGCTGGGCTAGACACAGCTGCAGAACATCTGTAAATAGCCCATCCAACTACCTAGATCATCCCCATATCGTTTTTAATTCGTTTTTTTTGCTCTTTTGCACACCAGTATTTCTACTTGCACATCATCATCTGCTCATCTATCACTCCAGTGTAAATTTGCTAAATTGTAATTACTTTGCTAGTATGGCCTATTTATTGCCTTACCTCCTTACTCCATTTGCACACACTGTGTATAGATTTTTATATTGTGTAATTGATTGTACTTTTGTTTAACCCACGTGTAACTCTGCTTTGCTTTATCTTGGTCAGGTCACAGTTGTAAATGAGAACTTGTTCTCAACTGGCCTACCTGGTTAAATAAAGGTGAACATTAAAAACATGATTCTTTTAAAAATAATCCCCTACAGCTGAACAGTCTACTCCACCATTCCCCTACAGCTGACCAACCTACTCCACCATTCCCCTACAGCTGAACAGTCTACTCCACCATTCCCCTACAGCTGACCAGCCTACTCCACCATTCCCCTACAGCTGACCAGCCTACTCCACCATTCCCCTACAGCTGACCAGCCTACTCCACCATTCCCCTACAGCTGACCAGCCTACTCCACCATTCCCCTACAGCTGATCAGCCTACTCCACCATTCCCCTACAGCTGACCAGCCTACTCCACCATTCCCCTAAAGCTGACCAGCCTACTCCACCATTCCCCTACAGCTGACCAGCCTACTCCACCATTCCCCTACAGCTGACCAGCCTACTCCACCATTCCCCTACAGCTGAACAGTCTACTCCACCATTCCCCTACAGCTGACCAGCCTACTCCACCATTCCCCTAAAGCTGACCAGCCTACTCCACCATTCCCCTACAGCTGACCAGCCTACTCCACCATTTCCCTACAGCTGACCAGCCTACTTCACCATTCCCCTACAGCTTACCAGTCTACTCCACCATTCCCCTACAGCTGACCAGCCTACTCCACCATTACCCTACAGCTGACCAGCTTACTCCACCATTCCCCTACAGCTGACCAGCCTACTCCACCATTACCCTACAGCTGACCAGCCTACTCCACCATTCCCCTACAGCTGACCAGCCTACTCCACCCTTCCCCTACAGCTGACCAACCTACTCCACCATTACCCTACAGCTGACCAGCTTACTCCACCATTCCCCTACAGCTGACCAGCCTACTCCACCATTCCCCTACAGCTGACCAGCCTACTCCACCATTCCCCTACAGCTGACCAGCCTACTCCACCATTCCCCTACAGCTGACCAGCCTCCATCAATGCAGTTGCCCCTCTCCTTTACCTTCCCCTCTGCCTCACCATGTGGCACTCTGACTGGACTGGAGCCTCTGCTATTGCAATCACAGCTGCAGCCTACACGAATATTTGTCAACCCACCAACTAATGATCAGGTCTACGCATGCAGACAGACAGACAGTGTGTCATAGCTACAGTGGGGAGAACAAGTATTTGATACACTGCCGATTTTGCGTGTCATAGTTATCTATGGGCGTTCCAACAGACAGACAGTGTGTCATAGTTATCTATGGGCGTTCCAGCAGACAGACAGACAGACAGACAGAGAGACAGACAGACAGTGTGTCATAGTTATCTATGGGTGTTCCAGCAGACATACAGACAGTGTGTCATAGTTATCTATGGGCGTTCCAGCAGACAGACAGACAGAGAGACAGACAGACAGTGTGTCATAGTTATCTATGGGCTTTCCAGCAGACATACAGACAGTGTGTCATAGTTATCTATGGGTGTTCCAACAGACAGACAGTGTGTCATAGTTATCTATGGGCGTTCCAGCAGACAGACAGACAGACAGAGAGACAGACAGACAGTGTGTCATTGTTATCTATGGGTGTTCCAGCAGACATACAGACAGTGTGTCATAGTTATCTATGGGCGTTCCAGCAGACAGACAGACAGAGAGACAGACAGACAGTGTGTCATAGTTATCTATGGGTGTTCCAGCAGACAGACAGTGTGTCATAGTTATCTATGGGTGTTCCAGCAGACAGACAGTGTGTCATAGTTATCTATGGGTGTTCCAGCAGACAGACAGACAGTGTGTCATAGTTATCTATGGGTGTTCCAACAGACAGACAGTGTGTCATAGTTATCTATGGGCGTTCCAGCAGACAGACAGACAGAGAGACAGACAGACAGTGTGTCATAGTTATCTATGGGTGTTCCAGCAGACATACAGACAGTGTGTCATAGTTATCTATGGGTTTTCCAGCAGACAGACAGTGTGTCATAGTTATCTATGGGCGTTCCAACAGACAGACAGACAGTGTGTCATAGTTATCTATGGGTGTTCCAGCAGACAGACAGTGTGTCATAGTTATCTATGGGCGTTCCAGCAGACAGACCTGTTCTGTAACTAATGGTGATTGACGTAGCATAACTCCTCATCATTTTGAATGGCTCACAGAATGGCTGCTGTCAAAAATGTACTTAAGATTCTGGCAATTAAGTTTTTCGCATAGTCAAATGCGAATGTACCTGAAGACTTCCAGTCATTGCGCTAATGCTAGTTAGCATTGGTTCGTGAATACCTCTAACTTCATTCATACTGCACACAGAGACATAAAAATGGTATCCATGAGTTGCCAGAATGTAGTACCCCCTTAACAGCAGTTCGTATTGGACTAATATTACTGACTATATATAACCATGATTCTATCCACAGTTTTTATGCGAGTAAAGTCATGCCATATAAAATAAAAAATCAAGACAGCTGTGATGGAAACTGGGAGTTTTGGTACAATTTTATAACTGCCGATCATTTGTTCATTCGACACGGTGAGATCTTTTCGTGTCAGTAAAATGTATTATGCAAAAATTGGCAGTGGAAACTCCTTAATGCGCAACTATTGATATAATAACCACAGTATGGAAGTAAACTGGTGTGTGGTTCTCTCACTACGACTTGGGAAACCAGGCTACAGATTAAATAAATGATGATGAATTTCACAGGGTGGTGATCTTGTTGCTCCTTTCCAATAAATATCAATGGTCTTATTCTGCTGATATGAGGATTGATGCTTGACTGCCATTTGACAAATACGATATGGTCTTATCCCTGATAATCTCATCATGTAGACTAGACTTCCCGGACATCTCTACGAGCTGTCGATGTCACATCCTGACCTTAGTTCCTTTTGTATGTTTCTATTTTAGGTTGGTCAGGGCGTGAGTTGGGGTGGGCATTTGATGTTTTTGTTCTATGTTTGGTATTTCTGTGTGTTTGGCCTGGTATGGTTCCCAATCAGAGGCAGCTGTCAATCGTTGTCTCTGATTGAGAACCATACTTAGGTAGCCTGTTTTCCCACTCTTGTTTGTGGGTGGTTGTTTTCTGTTTAGTGTTTGTCACCTTGCAGAACTGTTTCGTTTCTTCCATTCACTTCATTATTTTGTTTTGTGTGTTCAGTTAATAAATTAACATGGACATTTACCTCGCTGCGCATTGGTCCGATATTTCATACTCGTCGTCAGACGACGAAGAGATCTGTTACAGTCGAGCAAACCTGCCAACACCAGAGTAGGCACATTTCCTGTTTAACACAACATATTTTTATTCGGTACATGAAAACTTAAGTGAAAAAGTACATTTTGTGAGCACTATGTCATCACGCACCAATTTTTGGTGGTCCGTTTTTGGTGCACATTTTCCCACCAGTGGTATTTTCTTTATGCAGATTTTAGAATATTCACATGAAAATCAGTCGCCAATGGATTAAAGACCTAGCTATAGTCACACATCATTTATGAGGTAATTGTTAAATGAGTGTTAATAAAAGTAGATTCTATTAAGTCTTTACTGTGTCCCTCCTCTAGTAATATTTGATGTGTATTTCTGTCTTTCCTTGGTCTCCTCTTGCCAGAAACGCTGGAAACACCTCCATTGTGTGAGCCTTGAGCATCCACCCACCTCTCTAACTAGGCCTCAGCTCAGAATGCATCTCCATGGTTGCTGTTTCTCTGGCAGATAGCAGAAGGCCGGGAGTAGAATGGCTTGTCTCGACGCACACATGCGCACACACTGCAGTGTGTCATAATTACCTATGGGCGTTCCAGGAGACAGACCTGTTGGTGCTGTAACTAATGGTGATTGACGTAGCGCGCCTATCAGCATGCAGACGAGGCTAGGGTGACGTCCGAAATGGCACCCTATTCCCTATGGGCCCTGATCGAAAGCATTGTACTTCATAGGGAATAGGGTGCTATTTGGTACAGGGCCTAAAACAATTAGCATGCTGCTAAGCCTCCACTAGGCCTCTGCAAGGCTCAGCAGACATGGTGCTACTTAGAATAAATAAAATAAAAAATTTGAGGCCGACAATCCCTCTGCTCTGTTCCAATAGGCCTCTTCTCTTCCCAGCTCGTACACCCTGATGCACTCACATTAACGCTCTGGTTGAATTAAAGAGGCTATGTACCTGCATATAACTAGGTTATTTGTTTGTTCATTCATAAGTCCCATTAAACTGCACAAGGTCAACTGTTGGCCTAACTAATGGAACCCTCTTCTATAATGTTCAGTCTCTCTCTGTCTCCCTCTCTCTTGTTCCACCCATTCTCTCCAGACATGCACGGCAGGGCCAAGAATCCATCTGGATAGCCTAGCCGCACAGATGGAGTGAGTGGCCATTATCTCCCAGGCCTGGGACACCCAATATCCCAATATGTTATGTAAAGAGGGTGCCAGCTCCGCTCTCCAACCGGCCGCTACCCACTCTTCTGCTACACCGCCCGGCCCGCCCTGCCCAGGGCCACACGCTGAGAGCCAGGCTCTGCTTTGAATGAGAAAGGCCTTTTAAAATTCATGAGGGGGTTTTAGATGTTCTGTTCTTGGCCCCGCCTGCCAACATTCCTCCCGTTCCTGGGCAGAGCAGACAGGGGAGATGGAGCAGAGAGAGCAGAAAGGACAGGAGAGCCTTTTCTCTGGGCTTGTATAGACCCCCCTCTTGTCCTGCTTGCCTGGAACACTCTGGACCCAGCAGTGATATCGCATCTAATTGCTAAAAAGAACCATCAGCCAGATAGAACTTGGAACATTTCGAATAGGAATGAAGAACACAATGACATTCCAGAGCCTTGGCCGGTATTCCAGAGCCCCGCTTCCCCCAGTCATCCTACCCCATTCTACCCCCAGTAACAGTGTCCCACGCTCCATGGGGCCAACATAACACACCACACAGTCTCATGTAATGCAGTTAACTCCTGCAGATAAGTTACACTTTACTCAACAGTGTTAGTGGTGGCAGGTGGGTCAATGACAGAATTCCCCAGGTCACTGCCTGCCGTGAGGAGGATCTCAGAGAGAGATGAAAGGGGGGTGGTTACAACGGCTACTTACCAAGATTCTTGGGCTGCCTTTAACTAGCCTCAGATACAGTTGAAGTCGGAAGTTTACATACACTTAGGTTGGAGTCATTAAGACTCGTTTTTCAACCACTCCACAAATTTATTGTTAACAAACTATAGTATTGGCAAGTTGGTTAGGACATTTACTTTGTGCATGACACAAGTCATTTTCCAACAATTGTTTACATACAGATTATTGTACTGTATCACAATTCCAGTGGGTCAGAAGTTTACATACAGTAAATTGATTGTGCCTTTAAACCGCTTGGAATATTCCAGAAAATTATGTCATGGATTTAGAAGCTTTTGAAAGGCTAATTGACATCATCTGAATCAATTGGAGGTGTACCTGTGGATGTATTTCAAGGCCTACCTTCAAACTCAGTGCCTCTTTGCGTGACATCATGGGAAAATCAAAAGAAATCAGCCAAGACCTCAGAACAAAAATTGTAGACCTCCACAAGTCTGGTTCATCCTTGGGAGCACTTTCCAAACGCCTGAAGGTACCACGTTCATCTGTACAATAGTACAATAGTAGGCAAGTATAAACACCATGGGACCACGCAGCCGTCATACCTGTTACAGCTCTTGTCGTAATGAGGATTGGACCAAAGCGCAGCGTGGTAAGTGTTAATGATTTTATTAGATCACAAAACACTCAAACAAAATAAACAAGAGGGAAAACCGAAACAGTTCTGTAAGGTGCATAAACTATACAGAAAACAACTACCCACAAAACACAGGTGGGAAAAAGGCTGCCTCAGTATGATTCCCAATCAGAGACAATGATAGACAGCTGTCCCTGATTGAGAACCAAACCCGGCCAAAACATAGAAATAAAGAAACTAGAATGCCCACCCTAGTCACACCCTGGCCTAATCAAAATAGAGAATAGAAGCCTCTCTATGGCCAGGGCATGACAGCACCCCCCCCCCCCAAATGTGCGGACTCTGGACGCAAAACCTGACTCTATAGGGAAGGGTCCGGATGGGCATCTACTTCGGTGGCGGCTCCGGTGGGGGACGCAGACCCCGCTCCACCTCTGGCTCCCCCCACTTTGGTGGCGCCTCTGGACTGGGGAACCTAGCTGCAGGCCCCGGACTGGGGACTCTCCTTGCAGGCCCCGGACCGGGAACCATCGCTGCCAGCCCCGGACAGGGGACTCTTGCTGCCGGCCCCGGACCGGGGACCCTCGTTGCCAGCCCCGGACAGGGGACTCTCGCTGCCGGCCCCGGACCGGGGACCCTCGTTGCAGGCCCCGGACCAGGGACCGTCGCTGGAGGCTCCGGGCCAGGGACTGTCGCTGGAGGCTCCGGACTGGGGCCATGTGCCATGGATTATCACTGGAGTGAGGAGACGTATAGGCATCCTGGTGCGTCGAGCTGCCACAGGGCTTACAAGGCTGGGGAGACATACAGGAGTCCTGGTTCTGGGAGCAGGCACAGGACTCACCAGGCTGGGGAGACATACTGGAGGCTTGGTTCTTGGAGCAGGCACCGGATACACTGGGCCGTGGAGGCGCACTGGAGGTCTCGAGCGTAGAGCCGGCACAACCCGTCCTGGCTGGATGGTTACTTTCGCCCGGCAAATGCGGGGCGCTGGCACAGGACGCACTGGGCCGAAGAGACGCACTGGATGACAGGCGTGTTGAGCCAGCACCATCCGTCCTGGCTGGATGACCACTCTAGCCGGTCCAATGCGGGGAGCTGGAATGTAGCGCACCGGGCTGTGAACACGCACTGTGCGCTCCACCGCATAACACGGTGCCTGACCAGTTGTCCAAAGTTGTGGCAAAATGGCTTAAGGACAACAAAGTCAAGGTAGTGACCATAACAAAGCCCTGACCTCAATCCCATAGACAATGTGTGGGCAGAACTGAAAAAGCGTGTGCGAGCAAAGGAGGCCCACAATCCTGACTCAGTTACACCAGCTCTGTCAGGAGGAATGGGCCAAAATTCACCCAACTTATTGTGGGAAGCTTGTGGAAGACTATCCGAAATGTTTGACTCAAGTTAAACAATTGAAAGGCAATGCTACCAAATACTAATTGAGTGTATGTAAATGTATAACCCACTGGGAATGTCATGAAAGAAATAAAATATGAAAGAAATCATTCTCTCTACTATTATTCTGACATCTTAGATTCTTAAATAAAGTCGAGATCCTAATTTTAACTAGGATTAAATGTCAGGAATTGTGAAAAACAGAGTTTAAATGTACCTGGCTAAGTTATATGTAAATTTCCGACTTCAACTGTATATATGTACTGTACGCTGATATTGTACTCTGTGATTGGCTTGAGATGACACTTAGTATTAACAGCATGGTATTTTGGACTGAGGCCCTAGTTAGTCTTTTCATGTTTCGACTATTCGTAGCCTGGTCCCAGATCTGTTTCTGCTGCCTTGACAACTCCTATGGTCACTGTCATGCATGACATCACTAACAGATGTGGGACCAGGCTACTAATAGTCGAAACATGAAAAGATAATTAAATAGCTGTAACGGCGTTCTTCGTTTGTTGAAAGAGAGTCGGACCGAAATGCAGCGTGGTGGTTACTCATGACTTTAATGAAAAAAGTGACACATGAAATAACTAATAAATACAAAACAACAAACGGAACGTGAAACCTAAATACAGCCTATCTGGTGAAACTACACAGAGACAGGAACAATCACCCACGAAATACAAAGCGAAACTCAGGCTACCTAAATACGGTTCCCAATCAGAGGCAACGAGGATCACCTGACTCCAGATTGAGAACCGCCTCAGGCAGCCCAAACCTAACTAGACACACCCCTAATCATAGCAATCCCAATCCTATAAAACCCCAATGCGAAACACAACACGTAAACCCATGTCACACCCTGGCCTGACCAAAATATATAACAAAAACACAAAACACTAAGACCAAGGCGTGACAGAACCCCCCCCCCCAAGGTGCGGACTCCCGGACGCACCTCAAAACCATAGGGAGGGTCCGGGTGGGCGTCTGTCCATGGTGGCGGCTCCGGCTCGGGACGTGGACCCCACTCCATAAATGTCATAGTTCCTCCCCTTCGCGTCCTGGGATAATCCACCCTCGCCGCCGACCATGGCCTAATAGTCCTCACCCAGAACCCCACAGAACTGAGGAGCAGCTCGTGACTGAGGGGCATCTCGGGACTGAGGGACAGCTCGGGACTGAGGGGCAGCTCGGGACTGAGGGGCAGCTCGGGACTGAGGGGAAGCCCGGAACTGAGGGGAAGCCCGGAACTGAGGGGAAGCCCAGTACTGAGAGGAAGCCCAGTACTGAGAGGAAGCTCAGGTAGGTAGTAGGCTCCGGTAGATCCTGGCTGGCTGGCGGATCTGGAAGTTTCAGGTTGACTAGCAGATCTGGAAGATTCTGGTTGACTAGCAGATCTGGAAGATTCTGGTTGACTAGCAGATCTGGAAGATTCTGGTTGACAGGCTGATCTGGAAGAATCTGGTTGACTGGCAGATCTAGAAGATCATGGCTGACTGGCGGATCTAGCTGTTCTATGCAGACTGACAGCTCTGACTGCTCCATGCAGGCTGACAGCTCCTTGCAGACTGGCAGCTCTGGCTGCTTCATGCAGACTGACAGCTCTGACTGCTCCATGCAGGCTGACAGCACCCTGCAGACTGGCAGCTCCTTGCAGACTGACAGCTCTTTGCAGACTGGCAGCTCCTTGCAGACTGACAGCTCTGACTGCTCCATGCAGGCTGACAGCTCCTTGCAGACTGACAGCTCCTTGCAGACTGGCAGCTCCTTGCAGACTGGCAGCTCCTTGCAGACTGACAGCTCTGACTGCTCCATGCAGGCTGACAGCTCCTTGCAGACTGACAGCTCCTTGCAGACTGGCAGCTCCTTGCAGACTGGCAGCTCCTTGCAGACTGGCAGCTCCTTGCAGACTGACATCTCTGGCTGCTTCGTGCAGACTGACAGCTCTGACTGCTCCATGCAGGCTGACAGCACCCTGCAGACTGGCAGCTCCTTGCAGACTGGCAGCTCTTTGCAGACTGGCAGCTCTGACTGCTCCATGCAGGCTGACAGCTCCCTGCAGACTGGCAGCTCCTTGCAGACTGACAGCTCCCTGCAGACTGGCAGCTCTTTGCAGACTGACAGCTCTGGCTGGTCCATGCAGACTGACAGCTCTGACTGGTCCATGCAGGCTGACAGCACCCTGCAGACTGGCAGCTCCTTGCAGACTGACAGCTCTGACTGCTCCATGCAGGCTGACAGCTCCCTGCAGACTGACAGCTCAGGCTGCTTCATGCAGGCAGGAGGCTCCGGCAGCGCAGGAGAGGAAAAAGTCTCTGGCTGCGCTGGAGAGGCGGGAGACTCCGACAGCGCAGGAGAGGCGAGGCACACTCCAGGCCTGATGCGTGGAGCGGGCACCTGACTCCAGATTGAGAACCGCCTCAGGCAGCCCAAACCTAACTAGACACACCCCTAATCATAGCAATCCCAATCCTATAAAACCCCAATGCGAAACACAACACGTAAACCCATGTCACACCCTGGCCTGACCAAAATATATAAACAAAAACACAAAACACTAAGACCAAGGCGTGACAATAGCCTCCCTTTTATTCCATGGCCATTGGAATAAAAAAGTCAAGTTTACGTGTCATCAATGGTAGAGAGTTTTAAGTTCCTTGGTGTCCACATCACCAACGAACTATCATGGTCCAAACACACCAAGACAGTCGTGAAGAGGGTGTCGTGTCTTTGGCTATGCCGGATTAAGTGATATGACATGCTATTCTATAAAATAATTTCTCTGTAAATAATATTACCTGATTGAGCTAATCATCACGAGAGTCGGGGCACCACAAAATAATATCTATAGAGCTGTTATCTTCCGAATAAACTCTTAAAGATCTAGTAATATTTTACATCAATAGCAGTCAATATTAATCCTCACCTTAATTCAGTCTCATCTGAAAGTTGTAAATTCTTGGTTATCTGCACGAACCCTGGCTAACAAGTTGGATCAGCAATACAAAATTGGGTTTAATTATTTATGTGCTAAATACCTAACTAATCACACAGAATTACACATACACATAATTAATCATAACTTGATTACAAATGACGTCATAAAGGAAAACGTCCCTAGCGGGCGGAACAGATATTACAGCTGGTTACACAAAAGAAAAGGGGCTGGTTTTGAGTGACAGAGCAGGAAGACTGAGGGACAAAGGGCGAAGCTGTGCTATCGTAAAGACAGTATGTTATGCATTCTAAATTACCGCCCATTTGGATAAGGAAAATGCAATAAATATTTACTCTGAGCTGCGCTTCGGTAGGTTGGTGGTAGATGGAAGGCCGTGTTGCCCAACCGAGTCCTTTGTCCTTTGAAGAATGTCTCTGCTGGTAAATGGATACGTTGTAGTACCGTCATAGTGTGGTAGACGGGGTACTCTGCCTGTTCCTCCCTAACCTGCATTTGCAGCGGCTGTTGCTAACTCAACGGCTAGGAGGTATCACTTCTGTATTGAATAAGAGTTCAAAGTTCATACCATTCGCAACCAAAGCTCACGCTGATGTTGGCTTCGTTCTGTAGTTACTTTCTGAACCATTCTGACATCGGACCGTCGTCCTCACATCCTCGGAACAGGAGGTTATATTGTCGTCAAGGCTTTATATAGGAAGGGAGAGGAGGGCATGTTTGAAAAGTTTTATAGCCCATGTCTCTTCACAGGGGCGGGCCACTGATTGAGCAGAGCCCTAACCTTATGGAAACCCAAATCTCACATTTTAGAAGCTAAAATCACATTTCATCCCATCACGAATAATTTCATATTCAAACATTTAAATTGAACAACAATTCCATGTGAATCTGAACACTCTAATGTGTAGACTTTCCACTGTAGCGTTTATGTCATCTCATCATTGATGAGAATGTCTCAGATGACAACCGAACTGACATCATATTCATTAAGTACCACCGCATATGTTCAATTGGTCGGATTACCAGAATATAGTTAATTTCCCCCCACCTTCTGATGTTCCCAGAATCTCTATGTTAACCAAGGGTTTTGCAAATGTAACATCAGTAGGGTAGAGAGAGGAAAAAGGAGGGAAGAGGTATTTATGACTGTCATAAACCTACCCCCGGGCCAACGTCAAGACAAGGGCATGACAAAAAAAAAATGTTTACCCCCCCAACCATTGTTTTTACACACGCTGCTACTCATTGTTTATTATCTATGCATAGTCACTTTACCCCTACCTACATGTACAAATGACCTCAACTAACCTGTACCCCCGCACACTGACTTGGTACCGGTACCCCCTGTATATAACCTCGTTATTGTTATGTTATTGTGTTACTTTATGTTTTACTTTATTTGGTAAATATTTTCTTAACTCTTCCTGAACTGCACTATTGGTTAAGGGCTTGTAAGTAAGCATTTCACGATAAGGTCTACACTTGTTGTATTTGGTGCATGTGACAAATAAAGTTTGATTTGATTTAGTGCTTTGGCTTGACATCCCAGCAACAGTGTGTGATTGTGGCCCACAATTCTGAGTGTTCCTGCATGTGGGCGTTATGGTGCATTACCGGCATCTATTGTACAGGAGCGTCCCTGCCTCCCGCCAGTACTAAAAATGTACTAATAGAAGTATAAAGAAGGGTTCCTGCAGATGCAGGAATGCCCCAAATTGCTGGCAGCAATTGCACCCTTCCTAATCCCAGAACACAGATGAGTATGAACATATAGGACTAATGCAAAGAAGGAAGTTCACAGAATGGAATGGGAATACTGATCGGAGTAGGAAAACACTAATGACAAAGCTACCTAACGCTATCCATCAGGATAACGTTATCAGATCTTTTTAGTACATATTTGACGTCATGGAAGAACCAGAGAGACGACTGATCTCTGTTCAGTGATGATAGGAGTAACAGAGAGCCTTAAAGAGCCCACTGAACATGTTTTTATGTTGCTCATAAAACAAAACGAGATTTCAGTCTTGGAGGTGTGTTTCCTGACCATTCCACGTTTGGTCAATGATGTTTGTCACTCATGAGACACTGTAGCCTATTTTACCTCCTCAAAATTCCCAGTATAAATGTAAGATAACTAAAGAATTCTGTCATTTAACTTTTTTTGCAGAGGATGTTTTAGTTGCACAATTTTACATGTAAGTAATGTTTTTGGTGCAGTATTTCTCCTGTAAAAAATGTGCAACGTTTTGTCTTATGTAAACAAAGTGGGAGCTACTGGGCAGGTCTGTCTCACGGTCTATGCTATTGGATACAGAGCAATCACCACAGCTGTTCACCCCATGTTAGTGGGCAAATGGACATCATCAAATCAAAACTCAACCCATATTAGACGAGACTGTCTTTATGACCAAAATTATCCTATTTACATTTTGTAGTTAATTCTGACACTAGAATAACTGTTTCTGACTTATATCAATACCACAAAGGCCATTTTCAAAGGGATCCATTGCTTTTTAAAGGCATACACTCTTTAAGGACTCAATCACAGTTTGTCCAGAGGTTTGCTATGGTCAATGATTCTCACTGAGTGGTCACCTCGGAATTTGCATACCTGGCCTTGAGGGTAACACGAACGCATTCACATAGCAGCAGCAGCTAGGGTGAGTGTGTTAGTGAGGGCTAATAAGACCCTGGCAGGGACACTGTTACCTTGATGACCATCTAACTCTCCATTACACCAACAGAGCTCTGGACTGCCCCCTCTAACATCTAACTCTCCATTACACCAACACAGCTCTGAACTGTCCCGTCTAACATCTAACTCTCCATTACACCAACACAGCTCTGAACTGTCCCGTCTAACATCTAACTCTCCATTACACCAATACAGCTCTGAACTGTCCCGTCTAACATACAACTCTCCATTACACCAACACAGCTCTGAACTGTCCCCTCTAACATCTAACTCTCCATTACACCAACACAGCTCTGAACTGTCCCCTCTAACATCTAACTCTCCATTACACCAACACAGCTCTGAACTGTCCCCTCTAACATCTAACTCTCCATTACACCAACACAGCTCTGAACTGTCCCCTCTAACATCTAACTCTCCATTACACCAACACAGCTCTGAACTGTCCCCTCTAACATCTAACTCTCCATTACACCAACACAGCTCTGAACTGTCCCCTCTAAGATCTAACTCTCCATTACACCAACATAGCTCTGGACTGTCCCCTCTAACATCTAACTCTCCATTACACCAACACAGCTCTGAACTGTCCCCTCTAACATCTAACTCTCCATTACACCAACACAGCTCTGAACTGTCCCCTCTAACATCTAACTCTCCATTACACCAACACAGCTCTGAACTGTCCCGTCTAACATCTAACTCTCCATTACACCAACACAGCTCTGAACTGTCCCGTCTAACATCTAACTCTCCATTATACCAACACAGCTCTGGACTGTCCCCTCTAACTGCTAACTCTCCATTACACCAACACAGCTCTGGACTGTCCCCTCTAACTTCTAACTCTCCATTACACCAACACAGCTCTGGACTGTCCCCTCTAACATCCAACTCTCCATTACACCAACACAGCTCTGAACTGTCCCCTCTAACATCTAACTCTCCATTACACCAACACAGCTCTGAACTGTCCCCTCTAACATCTAACTCTCCATTACACCAACATAGCTCTGGACTGTCCCCTCTAACATCTAACTCTCCATTACACCAACACAGCTCTGAACTGTCCCCTCTAACATCTAACTCTCCATTACACCAACACAGCTCTGGACTGTCCCCTCTAACATCTAACTCTCCATTACACCAACACAGCTCTGGACTGTCCCCTCTAACATCTAACTCTCCATTACACCAACACAGCTCTGGACTGTCCCCTCTAACTTCTAACTCTCCATTACACCAACACAGCTCTGGACTGTCCCCTCTAACATCCAACTCTCCATTACACCAACACAGCTCTGAACTGTCCCCTCTAACATCTAACTCTCCATTACACCAACACAGCTCTGGACTGTCCCCTCTAACATCTAACTCTCCATTACACCAACACAGCTCTGGACTGTCCCCTCTAACACCTAACTCTCCATTACACCAACACAGCTCTGGGCTGTCCCCTCTAACATCTAACTCTCCATTACACCAACACAGCTGCCGAGCTATCTCACTTTCTCTCACACAAAAGGAAATGCATGTGCACACATAGTACTGTGTCAATTATATTTGTGTTGCATAAATATCATACTTTATGCCCTGCTTTGTGTTCCATAAATAGCATACTATATGACCAGCTTCTGTAACTATAGTCAAAGGTCCCATTCCTGCAGTGAACTGCGTTATAGAACACAACCTGCTAACAAAGGAACAACAGTCTAATGAAAATAACCTCTCAAAGCCTTGTCCAGGCCAGGCAGGTCGGTATCCATACAAATCCCAGCGGAATACATTGGAAAGATAGCTGCGGCTAAGTTAACCAAGCCCTCCATTCTCTCCTCTCTCTCTTTCTCTTTCTTAACACAACCATCAGTTTAGGGATTACATCCATCTTTGAGAAGTAGGTCAAAGTAAAGCAGGAACAGTATTTTCATCTAGAACTTCACAGCAGAGCAGAGCAACCTCCATAGGAGATCTGGTCGCCTGGCTCAACAGCAGAGAAAAGGCGAGGAAGCTAGCTAGAGCCAGAGACCCAGATCCAACCACTGCCAGACTGAGGCTTTGTCCAAAATTGCATTCCATTTTCCATGCAGAGGGCATGGCTTTGGTCAAAGGTAGTGCAGTACAAATGGAATTAGATTTGAATTGAAAAGGGTGCCATTTAGGAGGCAGACAAGAGCCAACTGCTGCCAGACCGGTTTCATTTGGACTCCCAGGATATTCAAACAACCTGTGAGGCTGACACACTTATGGCAGGCCAGGGTACTATGGAGGGTGTGGGTACATTATGGTACATTATGGTCTGAGTGTGGATTGTTGTGCTGGACACTGACTGGTCTGAGGAACCTCACATAGAAAACTCTCAGAGTTAGAGTTACAGGGAGATATGAAAAAAAGAGAGAGAAGGGGTGGAGACAGAGGATGAGAGCGAGAGAGAGAGACAGAGGATGAGAGAGAGAGACAGACCAGAGAGAGAGAGAGAGAGAGAGAGAGAGAGAGAGAGAGAGAGACCAGAGAGAGGGAGAGAGAGAGAGACGAACCTGGAGAAGACTCCCCTAAGCAAGCTGGTCCTGGGGCTCTGTTCACAAACACAAACACACCCTACAGAGCCCCAGGACAACAGCACAATTAGACCCAACCAAATCATGAGAAAACTAAAAGATAATTACTTGACACATTGGAAAGAATTAACAAAAAAACAGAGCAAACTAGAATGCTATTTGGCCCTACACAGAGAGTACACAGCGGCAGAATACCTGACCACTGTGACTGACCCAAAATTAAGGAAAGCTTTGACTATGTACAGACTCAGTGAGCATAGCCTTGCTATTGAGAAAGGCCGCCGTAGGCAGACATGGCTCTCAAGAGAAGACAGGCTATGTGCTCACTGCCTACAAAATGAGGTGGTAACTGAGCTGCACTTCCTAACCTCCTGCCCAATGTATGACCATATTAGATAAAAATATTTCCCTCAGATTACACAGATCCACAAAGAATTCGGAAACAAATCCAATTTTGAAAAACTCCCATATCTACTGGGTGAAATTCCACAGTGTGCCATCACAGCAGCAAGATTTGTGACCTGTTGCCACGAGAAAAGGGCAACCAGTGAAGAACAAACACCATTGTAAATACAACCCATATTTATGCTTATTTATTTTTTCTTGTGTCCTTTAACCATTTGTACATTGTTAAAACACTGTATATATATAATATGACATTTGTAATGTCCTTATTGTTTTGAAACTTCTGTATGTGTAATGTTTACTGTTGATTTTTGTTGTTTTTCACTTTATATATTCACTTTGTATGTTGTCTACCTCACTTGCTTTGGCAATGTTAACACATGTTTCCCATGCCAATAAAGCCCTTGAATTGAATTGAATTGAAATTGAATTGAGAGACAGACCAGAGAGAGGGGGAGGGAGCACTTGAGAGACTTGGCAAGGTAGAGTTCTCTGTGCCACCCTATGTTCTCTTCTATTCTGTTATGTTCCACCCTCCACCCTGTTACCCAAGCGAGCCAGAGTGAACCCCCAGGTAGCCCCCCTCCCACCCCTCTCCCCCTGGTGGGGGTACATTTCAGTCCCATCCCCTTGGTGTTACCATTAACACTCCAACCCCCTGGGGTGTTAGGCAAGAAGGGGACCATTATATCTCTTGTTAGTCAAACGTAGAGTTTGTTTTCAACTGTATCAAGGCAGCTGCTATAACAGCTCAGGCATCTGCCCTGGCATTCAGAGCATTGAGAGAGAAAGGTGGTTTTTCTGTCACTATCATTAGATACACCATGTTGAAGAGTGGCTTTGTTAAGGGCTCCACAATAAGGACGTTCACTTTGTTTGTTTTCTGTCAAAGTGATTCACTCACACCCTCCCGCAACTACCCTTCCACACTGGGAACGAGTCTTTCTAACAAACTAGTAATAATACGTTTTTTATTTCATAAGCACTCTATCTATCTATATAGCTCTGGACATTTAGACCTGAATCTCACAGCTAGCTAGCTGCTATCCGTGTGCCTATTGGCTTTTTTTTCTTTGACCTTTATTTAACTAGGCAAGTCAGTTAAGAACAAATTATTATTTTCAATTATGTCCTAGGAACAGTGGGTTAACTGCCTGTTCAGGGGCAGAACGACAGATTTGTACCTTGTCAGCTTGGGGGTTTGAACTTGCAACCTTCGGGTTACTAGTCCAACGCTCTAACCACTAGGCTATCCTGCTGCTAACATCAATCCCGGAGCAAACATAAATTATTCCGGAGCTAGCCAGCTGAAGCATTCCATCAGCCACTCCTGGGCTACAAACACCTATCCGGACCCGTTTTACTGCCGTTGCGGAGCCCCACCGGGCCTTCATGACTCGACTACCGACGTTATCTGCCCGAGGGAGTTATCCAACTGGCCCCTCTGTCGCGACGTTACCTGAACGCCCGCTTATCGTTAGCTGTCTTATCGGCTGCTATCTGAATAGGTCTATCGGACAATTTTTCTTGGGTCACTATATCTATTTTGCCAATTGAATTGGTCCCCTCTACCACACAAAACCCCACTAATCTACAGACGGAAACGCACGAGGTGGCTAAAAACAGACCTCCATCCTATGCTAGCTTGCTACCGATGGCCCGGCTAGCTGTCTGAATCGCCGTGACCCCAACCAACCTCACTACTCACTGGACCCTTATGATCACTCGGCTAAGCATGCCTCTCGATGTCAATATGCCTTGTCCATTGCTGTTCTGGTTAGTGTTTATTGGCTTATTTCACTGTAGAGCCTCTAGCCCTGCTCATTATACCCTATCCAACCTTTCAGTTCCACCACCCACACATGCGATGACATAACCTGGGTTCAATTATGTTTCTAGAGACAATATCTCTCTTATCATCACTCAATACCTAGGTTTACCTCCACTGTATTCACATCCTACTATACCTTTGTCTTTACATTATACCTTGAAGCTATTTTATCGCCCACAGAAACCTCCTTTTACTCTCTGTTCCAGACATTCTAGACGACCAATTCTCATAGCTTTTAGCCGTACCCTCATCCTACTCCTCCTCTGTTCCTCTGATGATGTAGAGGTGAATCCAGGCCCTGCAGTGTCTAGCTCCACTCCTATTCCCCAGGCGCTCTCTTTTGAGGACTTCTGTAACCGTAATAGCCTTGGTTTCATGCATGTTAACATTAGAAGCCTCCTCCCTAAGTTTGTTTTATCCACTGCTTTAGCACACTCTGCCAATCCGGATGTTCTAGCCGTGTCTGAATCATGGCTTAGATAGACCACCAAAAATTCTGACATTTTCATTCCTAACTACAACATTTTCAGACAAGAGATAACGGCCAAAGGGGGCGGTGTTGCAATCAACTGCAAAGATATCCTGCTGTCCTACTATCCAGGTCTGTACCCAAACAATTTGAACTTCTACTTTAAAAATCCAACTCTCGAAAAACAAGTCTCTCACCGTTGCCGCCTGCTATAGACCACCCTCTGCCCCCAGCTGTGTTCTGGACACCATATTTTTACTGATTGCCCCCCATCTTTCTTCAGAGCCAGTGCTGCTAGGCAACCTAAACTGGAACATAACACCCCAGCCATCCTACAATCTAAGCTTGATGCCCTCAATCTCACACAAATTATCAATGAACCTACCAGGTACCACCCCAAAGCCGTAAACACGGGCACCCTCATGGATATCATCCTAACCAATTTTCCCTCTAAATACACCTACAAGATCTCAGAGATCACTGCCTCATTGCCTGCATCCGTAATGGGTCAGCGGTCAAACGACCTCCAATCATCACTGTCAAATGCTCTCTGAAACACTTCAGCGAGCAGGCCTTTCTAATCGACCTGGCCGGGGTATCCTGGAAGGATATTGATCTCATCCCGTCAGTAGAGGATATTCGTTATTTAAAAAAAATGCATTCCTCACAATCTTAAATAAGCATGCCCCATTCAAGAAATGTAGAACCAGGAACAGATATAGCCCTTGGTTCTCTCCAGACTTGACTGCCCTTAACCAACACAAAAACATCCTATGGCGTTCTGCATTAGCATCGAACAGCCCCAGTGATATGCAACGTTTCAGGGAAGCTAGAAACCAATATACACAGGCAGTTAGAAAAGCCAAGGCTAGCTTTTTCAAGCAGAAATTTGCTTCCTGCATCACGAACTCAAAAAAGTTCTGGGACACTATAAAGTCCATGGAGAATAAGAACACCTCCTCCCAGCTGCCCACTGCACTGAAGATAGGAAACACTGTCACCACCGATAAATCCACTATAATTGAGAATTTCAACAAGCATTTTTCTACGGCTGGCCATGCTTTCCACCTGGCTACCCCTACCCCGGTCAACAGCACTGCACCCCCCACAGGTAAAGGGAAAAAAAGGCTCCCTAAATGCTCAAACGCTCCCTAAAACACTTCTGCGGGCAGGAATTTCTAATTGACCTGGCCCAGGTATCCTGGAAGGATATTGATCTCATCCCATCTGTCAAGGATGACTGGTCATTCTTGAAAAGTAATTTCCCCACCATCTTAAATAAGCATGCCCCTTTCAAAAAATATAGAACTAAGAACAGATATAGCGTTTAGGGAGCCTTTTTTTTCCTTTACCTCCCGTATCTCACCTCATTTGCTCACATTGTATATAGACTTATGTTTCTACTGTATTATTGACTGTATGTTTGTTTTACTCCATGTGTACCTCTGTGTTGTTATATGCGTCGAACTGCTATGCTTTATCTTGGCCAGGTCGCAATTGTAAATGAGAACTTGTTCTCAACTTGCCTACCTGGTTAAATAAAGGTGAAATAAATCAAATAAAATAAAAATCACTATAATAAGCACTATCACTATCCATTATAAAGACGAGTTTAAATAAACTTCGGCACAGTACCTGTGCAGTAACATCTTATTCTTATAGGCGTGCTTCAGTATGCAGTAAACTCACAAGGGAAGTCTCATAGGATGTGAGCGTAAGTGCGGTATCAAATCAAATGTTATTTGTCACATGCGCCGAATACAACAGGTATATAGACCTATATAGCAGATTCTAGATTTAATTTTGGATTGGAGATGCTTAATGTGAGTCTGGAAGGAGAGTTTACAGTCTAACCAGAGACCTAGGTATTTGTAGTTGTCCACATATTCTAAGTCAGAAGCGTCCAGAGTAGTGATGATGGACGGGCGGGCAGGTGCGGGCAGCAATCGGTTGAAGAGCCTGCATTTAGTTTTACTAGCATTTAAGAGCAGTTGTTGGCAACGGAAGGAGAGTTGTATGGCATTGATGCTCGTCTGGAGGTTAGTTAACACAGTGTCCAAAGAAGGGCCAGAAGTATACAGAGTGGTGTCGTCTGCGTAGAGGTGGATCAGAGAATCACCAGCAGCAAGAGCAACATCATTGACGTATACAGAGAAAAGAGTCGGCCCGAGAATTGAACCCTGTGTCACCCACATAGAGACTGCCAGAGGTCCGGACAACAGGCCCTCCGATTTTACACACTGAACTCTGTCTAAGAAGTAGTTGGTGAACCAGGCGAGGCAGTCATTTGAGAAACCAAGGCTGTTGAGTCTGCAGATAAGAATGTGGTGATTGACAGAGTCGAAAACCTTGGCCAGGTCGATGAAGACGGCTGCTGGGTATTGTCTTTTATCAATGGCGGTTATGATATCGTTTAGTACCTTGAGCGTGGCTGAGGTGCACCCGTGACCAGCTCGAAAACCGGATTGCACAGCAGAGAAGGTACGGTGGGATTCGAAATGGTCAGTCATCTGTTCATTAACTTGGCTTTCGAAGACTTTAGAAAGGCAGGGTAGGATGGATATAGGTCTATAACAGTTTGGGTCTAGAGTGTCACTCCCTTTGAGGAGGGGGATGACCGCGGCAGCGTTCCAATCTTTAGGGATCTTGGACGATACGAAAGAGAGGTTGAACAGACTGGTAATAGGGGTTGCAACAATGGTGGCAGATAATTTTCGTAGGAGAGGGTTCAGATTGTCTAGCCCAGCTGATTTGTATGGGTACAGGTTTTGCAGCTCTTTCAGAACATCTGCTATCTGGATTTGGGTGAAGGAGAAGCTGGGAAGGCTTGAGCAAGTAGCTGCGGGGGGTGCGGAGCTGTTGGCCGGGGTTGGGGTAGCCAGGAGGAAAGCATGGTCAGCAGTAGAGAAATGCTTATTGAAATTCTCGATTATCGTGGATTTATCGGGGATGACAGTGTTACCTAGCCTCAGTGCAGCGGGCAGCTGGGAGGAGGTGCTCTTATTCTCCATGTACTTTACAGTGTCTCAACATTTTGGGGAGTTAGAGCTACAGGATGCAAATTTCTGTTTGAAAAAGCTAGCCTTAGCTTTCCTGACTGACTGTGTGTATTGGTTCCTGACTTCCCTGAAAAGTTGCAAATCGCGGGGACTATTCTATGTTTTTTATGCTGGTCAAGGGAGGTCAGGTCTGGAGTGAACCAAGGGCTATATCTGTTCTTGGTTCTATATTTTTTGAAAGGGGCATGCTTATTTAAGATGGTGGGGAAATTACTTTTCAAGAATGACCAGGCATCCTTGACAGATGGGATGAGGTCAATATCCTTCCAGGATACCTGGGCCAGGTCGATTAGAAAGGCCTGAAAGTGTTTTAGGGAGCGTTTGACAGTGATGAGGGGTGGTCATTTGACCGCAGACCCATAGCGGATGCAGGCAATGAGGCAGTGATCGCTGAGATCCTGATTGAAAACATCAGAGGTGTATTTGGAGGGCAAGTTGGTCAGGATAATATCTAGGAGGGTGCCCATGATTACGGATTTAGGGTTGTACCTGGTGGGTTCCTTGATCATTTGTGTGAGATTGAGGGCATCTAGCTTAGATTGTAGGACTGCCGGGGCGTTAAGCATATCCCAGTTTAGGTCACCTAACAGAACGAACTCTGAAGATAGATGGGGGGCAATAAATTCACATATGGTGTCCAGGGCACAGCTGGGAGCGGAGGGGGGTCTATAACAGGAGGCAACAGTGAGAGATTTATTTCTGGAGAGATTAATTTTTAAGATTAGAAGCTCGAACTGTTTGGGCATAGACCAGGAAAGTATTAGCGTGCACCCTGCTAACTAGCTAGCCATTTCACACATTTTACATTCACACTGTGCTCTGACGGCTCCACAAATATAGCGAGTAGAGAGGGGTGGCAACAGGGTTTGTGGAAGGTGTGTGTGTGTGTGTGTGTGGGAGAGGGTATGGGTTGCCTCTTTGTAACTCTACTCCAACTCAGACAGAACAAAGAGGTTTTAGTCTGTTGGATTCCTTCCTGTATTGCCTTGACCACCAGGGACTGTACCCCTACACCCCTCCTACCCCCCTCTACCCCCCCTACACCTCTCTACCCCTCCCACCCCCCTCTACCCCTCTTACCTCTCCTACACCCCTCTAGCCCTCCTACATCTCTCCACCCCTCTAGCCCTCCTACATCTCTCCAACACCTCTCTATCCCTCCAACACCTCTCTACCCCTCTACGCCCCCCCCCCCCCCCCCCCCCCCCCCCGACTCTGCCCAATCAAAAATAACAGTCAGCCCATCAGGGAGGGTGAACACACACACACACACAGCGGTCAGTCACTCCAACTTTTAACAGGCCTCTTTACAGGAGACACATGGCTTGCATTCACTTTCAATAGGCTCTATTAAATCCTACTGACACAATGATACATTCTGTGACCAGAAAGGTTTTTACGACAACCATGTAGGCCATAGTACCAAAGAAGATAACTTCAAAAGGGGGACATCAATTCTGACTATAATGCCTTTGAAGGTCCTTTGATCTTTAAAGAAAGAGAAGTTCTAAAAATGGCCTAGAATGTGAAGGCACTAGGTACTAAGGCTGGCACAATTACTGTATAGCCTTGTAACCAATGATTATGATTGAAGACTGTCATGAAAATAAAATAACCGTCATAACAATAAAAATATATATACAGTGGTGCAAAAAAGTATTTAATCAGCCACCAATTGTGCATGTTCTCCCACTTAAAAAGATGAGAGAGGCCTGTAATTTTCATCATAGGTACACTTCAACTATGACAGACAAAATGAGAAAAAAATCCAGAAAATCACATTGTAGGATTTTTTATGAATTTATTTGCAAATTATGGTGGAAAATAAGTATTTGGTCACTGACAAACAAGCAAGATTTCTGTCTCTCACAGACCTGTAAAAATAAGTATTTGGTCAATAACAAAAGTTTATCTCAATACTTTGTTATATACCCTTTGTTGGCAATGACAGAGGTCAAACATTTTCTGTAAGTCTTCACAAGGTTTTCACACACTGTTGCTGGTATTTTGGCCCATTCCTCCATGCAGATCTCCTCTAGAGCAGTGACGTTTTGGGGCTGTTGCTGGGCAACACAGACTTTCAACTTCCTCCAAAGATTTTCTATGGGGTTGAGATCTGGAGACTGGCTAGGCCACTCCAGGACCTTACGAAGCCACTCCTTCGTTGCCCGGGCGGTGTGTTTGGGATCATTGTCCATTGTCCATGCTGAAAGACCCAGCCACTTTTCATCTTCAATGCCCTTGCTGATGGAAGGAGGTTTTCACTCAAAATCTCACAATACATGGCCCCATTCATTCTTTCCTTTACACGGATCAGTCGTCCTGGTCCCTTTGCAGAAAAACAGCCCCAAAGCATGATGTTCCCACCCCCATGCTTCACAGTAGGTATGGTGTTCTTTGGATGCAACTCAGCATTCTTTGTCCTCCAAACACAACAAGTTGAGTTTTTACCAAAACGTTCTATTTTGGTTTCATCTGACCATTTGACATTCTCCCAATCTTCTTCTGGATCATCCAAATGCTCTCTAGCAAACTTCAGACGGGCCTGGACATGTACTAGCTTAAGCAGGGGGACACGTCTGGCACTGCAGGATTTGAGTCCCTGGCGGCGTAGTGTGTTACTGATGGTAGGCTTTGTTACTTTGGTCCCAGCTCTGTGCAGGTCATTCACTAGGTCCCCCCGTCTGGTTCTGGGATCCTTGCTCACCGTTATTGTGATCATTTTGACCCCACGGAGTGAGATCTTGCATGGAGCCCCAGATCGAGGGAGATTATCAGTGGTCTTGTATATCTTCCATTTCCTAATAATTGCTCCCATAGTTGATTTCTTCAAACCAAGCTGCTTACCTATTGCAGATTCAGTCTTTCCAGCCTGGTGCAGGTCTACAATTTTGTTTCTGGTGTCCTTTGACAGCTCTTTGGTCTTGGCCATAGTGGAGTTTGGAGTGTGACTGTTTGAGGTTGTGGACAGGTGTCTTTTATACTGATAACAAGTTAAAACAGGTGCCATTAATACAGGTAACGAGTGGAGGACAGAGGAGCCTCTTAAAGAAGAAGTTACAGATCTGTGAGAGCCAGAAATCTTGCTTGTTTGTAGGTGACCAAATACTTATTTTCCACCATAATTTGCAAATAAATTCAGAAAAAATCCTAAATCCTGGGGTTCCCAGTCCTGGACAGGTTAAAGTTAGTGAGGAAGATATGAGTCTCCAGCTTCAGTGATTTTTGCAATTCGTTCCAGTCATTGGCAGCAGAGAACTGGAAGGAAAGGCGGCCAAAGGAAGTGTTGTCTTTGGGGATGACCAGTGAAATATACCTGCTGGTATATTTAAGATAAGGAGGGGCTTTACCTAGCAAAGACTAATAGATGACCTGGAGCCAGTGGGTTTGGTGACGAATATGTAGTGAGGGCCTGTCACGACTTCCGCCGAAGTCGGCGCCTTACCTTGTTCGGGCGGCGTTCGGCGGTCGACATCACCGGCTTTCTAGCCATCGCCGCTCCATTTTCTCATTGTTCCATATGTTTTGTCTTGTTCCCTGCACACCTGGTTTACATTCCCTAATCACACTGCATGTATTTATTCCTCTGTTCCCTCCCATGTCTTTGTGTGAAATTGTTTTGTTACGTGTTTAGCGTGATGCGCCAGACTGGTTTTTCCCCCGGGTATCATATTTTGACCCGTTTTTTTGTCATACATTTGTATATTTGTGAATGTTTTCGCGGTTATTGACTTGTACCTGTGGCTGGAGGATTTTTGACGCAGTTGCGTCTTTCTTTTGTGCTTTTGTCAAATAAAAGTGCGCCTGATCACAACTCACTGCTCTCCTGCACCTGACTTCGTACCAGTAGCGCACAACCTTGACAGGGCCAGCCAACGAGAGCATACAGGTTGCAGTGGTGGGTAGTATATGGGGCTTTGGTGACAAAATGGATGGCACTGTGATAGACTACATCCAGTTTGCTGAGTAGAGTGTTCAAGGCTATTTGTGAATGACATCACCGAAGTCAAGGATCGGTAGGATAGTCAGTTTTATGAGGGTATGTTTGCCAGCATGAGTGAAGGAGGCTTTATTGCAAAATAGAAAGCCAATTCTAGATTTAATTTTGGATTGGAGATACTTAATATGAGTCTGGAAGGAAACTTTACAGTCTAACAAGACACCTAGGTATTTGTAGTTGTCCACATATTCTAAGTCAGAACCATCCAGGGTAGTGATGCTAGTCGGGCGGGCAGGTGCGGGCAACAATTGGTTGAAGAGCCCGCATTTAGTTTTACTAGCATTTAAGAGCAGTTGTTGGCCACGGAAGGAGTGTTGTATGGCATTGAAGCTCGTCTGGAGGTTAGTTAACACAATGTCCAAAGAAGGTTCAGATGTATACAGAATGGTGTCGTCTGCATAGAGGTGGATCAGAGAATCACCAGCAGCAAGAGCGACATCATTGATATATACAGAGTATAGAGTCGGCCCGAGAATTGAACTCTGTGGCACTCACATAGAGACTGCAAGCGGAAGGATAACAGGCCCTCCGATTTGACACACTGAACTCTGTCTGAGAAGAGGTTGGTGAACCAGGTGAGGCAGTCATTTGAGAAACAAAGGCTGTTGAGTCTGCCGATAAGAATGCGGTGATTGACAGAGTCGAAAGCCTTGGCCAGGTTGATGAAGACGGCTGCACAGTACTGCCGTTTATCGATGGCAGTTATGATATCGTTTAAGACATTGAGCGTGGCTGAGGTGCACCCATGAACAGCTCAGAAACCATATTGCGTAGTGGAGAAGGTACGGTGCGATTCGAAATGGTCGGGGATCAAAATGGTCGGAGATTGAACAGGATAGTAATAGGGGTTGCAACAAGAGGGTCCAGATTGTCTAGCCCAGCTGATTTGTAGGGATCCAGATTTTGCAGCTCTTTCAGAACATAAGCTATCTGGATTTGGGTGAAGGAGAAGTCACGGAGGGTTGGGAAAGTTGCTGCAGGGGTTGCTGAGCTGTTGGCCGGGGTAGGGGAGCCAGGTGGAAAGCATGGCCAGCCGTAGGCAATAAGGCAGTGATCGCTGAGATCCTGGTTGAAGACAGCAGAGGTGTATTTAGAGGGCAAGTTGGTCAGGATGATATCTAAGAGGGTGCCCATGGTTACGGATTTAGGGTTGTACCTGATAAGTTCCTTAATAATTTGTGTGTGATTGAGGGCATCTGGCTTAGATTGTAGGACAGCCGTGGTGTTAAACATATTCCAGTTTAGGTCACCTAACAGTACGAACTCCGAAGATAGATGGGGGGGCAATCAATTCACAGATGGTGTCCAGGGCACAGCTGGGTGCTGAAGCGGGTCTATAACAAGCAGCAACGGTGAGAGACTTGTTTCTGGAAAGGTGGATTTTTAAAAGGAGAAGCTCGAATTGCTTGGGCACAGACCTGGATAGTATGACAGAACTCTGCAGACTATCTCTGCAGTAGATTGCACCTCAGTTATATCTTGTCGGAAAATGTTAGTTAGAGTTAAGCCATGATTCAGACATGGCTAGGACATCAGGGTTGGCGGAGTGTGCTAAAGCAGTGAATAAAACAAACTTGGGGAGGAGGCTTTTAATGTTAACATGCATGAAACCAAGGCTTTTACGGTTACAGAAGTCAAGAAATGAGAGCGCCTGGGGAGTAGGAGTGGAGCTAGGCACTGCAGGACCTGGATTAACCTCTACATCACCAGAGGAACAGAGGAGGAGTAGGATAAGGGTATGGCTAAAGTCTATAAGAACTGGTCTTCTAGTGTGTTCGGAAAAGAGAATAAAAGGAGCAGATATCGGGGCACGGAAGAATAGATTCAAGGCAGAATGTACAGACAAGGGTATGGTAGGATGTGAGTATTGTGGAGGTAAACCTAGGCATTGAGTGACGATGAGAGAGATTTTGTCTCTAGAGGCACCAGTTAAGCCAATGAGTAGCACTAGATTAGTCAGGGAGCCAATTTCCGAAGTCGCTGCTACGCTATGCGAGCTGGAGACACGGCCTAATACCTAATAAACTGTCCGGTGAGTGTATACTGTGTGTGTGTGTGTGTGTTTATATATATATATATATATATATATATATATATATATAAAAACACATACAGTTGAAGTCGGAAGTTTACATACACTTAGGTTGGACTCATTAAAACTCATTTTTCAACCACCCTCCAAATTTCTTGTTAAGAATCCCGCTAACGGGATTGATATGACAACAGCCAGTGAAAGTGCAGGGCGCCAAATTCAAAACAACAGAAATCTCATGATTAAAATTCCTCAAACATAGAAGTATTTTACAACATTTTAAAGATAAACTTGTTGTGAATTCCACCACAGTGTCCGATTTCAAAAAGGCTTTCGACGAAAGAACACCAAACGATTATGTTAGGTCTGCACCTAGTCACAGAAAAACACAGCCATTTTTCCAGCCAAAGAGAGGAGTCACAAAAAGCAGAAATAGAGATAAAATGAATCACTAACCTTTGATGATCTTCATCAGATGACACTCATAGGACTTCATGTTACACAATACATGTATGTTTTGTTCGATAAAGTTCATATTTATATACAAAAATCTGAGTTTACATTAGCTCCTTATGTTTAGTAGTTCCAAAACATCCAGTGATTTTGTAGACAGCCACATCAATTTACAGAAATACTCATATTAAACATTGATAAAAGATACAACTAATATGCGTGGAATTATAGATACAGTTCTCCTTAATGCAACCGCTGTGTCAGATTTCAAAAAAGCTTTACCGAAAAATCACACCATGCAATAATCTGAGTACAGCGCTCAGACAACAAATCAAGCCATACAGATATCCGCCATGTTGTGGAGTCAACAAGTCAGAAATAACATTATAAATATTCACTTACCTTTGATGATCTTCATCAGAATGCACTCCCAGGAATCCCAGTTCCACAATAAATGTTTGATTTGTTCGATAAAGTCCATTGTTTATGTCCAAATACCTCCTTTTGTTCGCACGTTTAGCCCAGTAATCCAAATTCATGACGCGCAGGCCTTAGGAAGTGCAATTTGACCCCATAGACACTGTATATTCGATAAGCAAAGAGTTGAAAAACTACCAATCTCAGATTTCCCACTTCCTGGTTGGATTTCTTTCTCAGGTTTTTGCCTGCCATATGAGTTCTGTTATACTCACAGACATCACTCAAACAGTTTTTGACATTTCAGAGTGTTTTCGTTCGAAATCTACTAATAATATGCTAATAATATGCATATATTAGCGCAGTTTACTCTGGGCACCTTATTCATCCAAGCTACTCAATACTGCCCCCAGCCATAAGATGTTAACAAACTACAGTTTGTCGGTTAGGACATCTGCTTTGTGCATGACACAAGTAATTTGTGCATGACACAAGGCCTACCTTCAAACTCAGTGCCTCTTTCTGTGACATCATGGGAAAATCAAAAGAAATCAGCCAAGACCTCAGAATAAAAATTCTGGTTCATCGTTGGAGGCAGCTTATGGTAGAGAAATTAACATGACATTTTCTGGCAATAGCTCTAGTGGACATTTCTGCAGTCAGCATGCCAATTGCACGCTCCCTCAAAATTTGAGACATCTGTGGCATTGTGTTGTGTGACAAACCTGTACATTATAAAAGTGACTTTTATTGTCCATAGCACAAGGTGCACCTATGTAATGATCATGCTGTTTCATCAGCTCCTTGAATAGCTGGGATGTGAACAAATTTGTTCACAAAATGTGAGAGAAATAAGCTTTTTGTGCATATGGAACACTTCCAGGACTTTTTATTTCACCTCATGAAACCAACACATTGTTTTGAATGTTTTATTTATTTAACAAGGCAAGTCAGTTAACTCTTATTTACAATGACAGCCTAGGAACAACTGCCTTGTTCAGGGGCAGAACGACAGATCTTTTCCTTGTCAGATCAGGGATTCAATCTAGCAACCTTTCAGTTACTGGCCCAATGCTCTAACCACTAGGCTACCTGCCACCCCAAATGGTGTATTTATATTTTTGTTCAGTGTATATATTTGGCTAATCGAATGGTTATTACGGAGACCGCGGTAATTTTACTGGCCAATAACCATCATCCAAAATTACATGACCGTCACAGCCCTACTAGGCACTTTACGAGAGGCGGACCCACTCAGTCTCCCCCTTCTAGCTGTATGGTTACTTTTCCTTTCTCTGGCTAAAGTGGAGGGAAACTCTACACCCAGCCCACCTTTGGCCTACCTGGGCACTTACACAGGACCACCCACATCTGTAGTGGAGCAGTGAATTACTTAACACTGTCCTGACTGACTCCACCATACCAAATACTCAACACTGTGGTCCTCTGTAGCTCAGTTGGTAGAGCATGACACTTGCAACGCCAGGATAATGGGTTTGATTCCCGGGACCACCCATGCGCACACACTGAATCATAGAGCTCGTGCGGTGAATGCGAGGAATGTCCAAACAAACATTTCTCCTGAACTTATGTCTCCTAGAATGTGACCCCAGATGACCCTTCCAGAGAGGGAAATTTAAAAAATATATGTTTTGATGCTTTGAGAGGATCAGAGTTGAGATGGGAGAAGGAGACTGGTATTTAAAAAGAGAGCGCGAGAGAAGGAGAGCTGGAGAGGGGGAAGAGAGAGAGGGAGAGATTAGTCATCGGTGAGGAGAAGGGTGATACAAATCGCTAAAGGAATCCCCCTCTCCTCTCTCATCCTCCCACGCCTGGAAGAATGAAGCTGGAGGTGGGGGAGCTCAGCCCACGCAGGGTTAGCCTGCTCTGGGCTTCTAAGGGAGAGAGGAACCCCCTCCATGGAGGTCAGAGGAACCACCAGTCTTCAGAGGGTACTGACTGAGTCATTCAGAGGAAATGTCAACTCTACTGTAGGTGTGACTCTATATAAAAACTCTGGCGTCAGGTTAAAGACTCATCCCACAGTTCAACGTCTAGTTTTTATTATTTTATTTATTTTTATTTACATTTGGTTTGGTTGTCAACTAACATAAATTCAACAAAAAAATTATAACACAAATCACATCATTGGATTTAGGTTAAAATATGGGTGACAAAAAGACAATGCCTACATGTTGATGATTTTAGCAAATTCAATCAGTTTCCAATTTGATTCAACGTCATCACAGATTTTTGGGGTTAAAATGACATGGAAACAATGTTTATTCAAGCAGTTTTTGCACAGTGGGATGTCTGCTGTTGTGTTGTAGATAAATGAGCTTGAAGTTTGAAGAAGGTGACCAAATAACAAGACATTGTAGTCATATTGTAGTCACCTTACACCAGCGGTAAGTGTTCAGAAGCACTGAAAATCATAAATTCAACATCAAGTAACATGGGTTGATAATCCATACACTCACTGTAGTTACCCTCCGACAGTATAATCCTTCTTTTTCCATTTCATTTCATTTTTTAGGTGTTCCCAGCGATTTGTTCTCTGTTCTGCTCCAGAACAATTCCATGGTTTTGAAAACACACACACACCTCTGTGCTTTTCCAGTAAGAGAATACCATACCATACGGCAACACACAGACTTTCCAAAGAATGTGATGGATGTGTTCCCCAAGGGAAAAAGGGGAGTTTTCTGCCAACCAGCCATAGTACAAACTAACTGCCTATTGAGGAGGGATTTCCCAACAAAGCAGCCATGTACACACAGACTATGGGAGTGGAATATGGATGGAAAAATAAAGAAAAAAGGAAAGTATGTTTTTAAAATTATTTTAATGGGAGGGGGAAAAGAAAAAAGCGAGAGTGGGACATGAGGTTTCCCATACATGTTAATGAAGGGCTTTTCCAGAAGAAGGAGTTTCTTTTTTCCTGCAGTACGAAACAAGGGGTCAGACAGACACTGATGTAACCAGTAGGGACCAGGGGTCCATCTAAAGGAGGAGGCAGTGAGGAGTGGAAACATACAGGAAGGAACTGGGCTATGAAGGGCTTAAGGCTTTACTAGGGACTGCTAGTTCACACTGGAACCGCATAGAAATAAAGTGGTTGCTTCCCGAAATTACACGTTATTCCTTATATAGTGCACTACAATAAGGCCGCATAGGATTCTGGTCAAAGATATTGCGCTTGCCAATATGGTGCCACTTCGGAAGCACAGTGTCTTTTCATCAACAGGATAAGCTTAAGTCCTCTGCAAGGAGCAGGGAACAACTTTAAAGCTGTAAAAGTTGAGTGTGAGGTCCCCGGTTTCTCAAACTAAATCCCTTTACAGTGTATAGACACTATAATCACTCCATTCTTCCTCGTAAATCAGTTCCTTTCAAATAGTCCCTCAGTTCATGGACACTCTTTGTCCGCATAAAACTCTCATATTATTTAAAAATATATATATTTGGGTCAAAAATTGGGTAAAACCAGTCCCATTATTTTGTTCCATTTATGTGGCTATAGCCGTTAGATGAATTATATGTATTGAAAAGCCAGAGCACAAGGTGAGCCTTCTATTTATAGATATGGAGTGAAGACTGCTGTAGAATGGACTGGAGGAGATCATTTCCAACTCGATAAGCCAATATGTGTGTGTGTGTGTGTGTGTGTGTGTGGCTGGCTTCTCACCAGCCACCTTCCAGGTTCTTTCTCTTGATTGGGTGGGTGTTTTGCTCCATGCATGACTCTCCAGTGTCAGCCCATTAAAACTGATTGAAACAGCCAGGCTTATAATAATCAGAATCTTCTGGCTCAAGGCTAATGTCAGGCAGATGAGTGTTTACAGAAAAATAGCTGAAGCTGAAGAAAAATGGAACAATGTTTATAGTTTCCCCCAGGGCTACAGGTATTTTTATGTTCAACACAATTGTACATTATTATCTAGGCTGAAGCAGCTATGCTAAAATGCCTTTACAGTGAATCCTCAGAAAATGTATGTTAAATGAGTGATTGCTGTGAAGAGAGAATCAGGAAAACATTACTGTAAACACTTGAAAAAGTAATTTACTTCTCTACAGTCTGCTCAAAACAAACCATCCCAGACTGACTCAAAAAGTACACACACCAGGCATCTCTCCAGTCAGCCATCTCTCCAGTCAGTCAGTCAACCAGCCAGCTAAACAGCCAGGCAAACCGCCAGCCCTAGCCTCAAACCAATTCACCACAGCCTGCTTCTGATTTCTCCTCTCTTTGTGATAGCAGCCTGCCAGGCAGCAGAAGAGCCAACCCGTCCAGCGGAGGGTCTGGAAGGCGAGGGTCCGGTTCATACCAGGGTGACAGGTGAGGTGGTTAGAATGGCCCCACTGAAGAACATCAGAGCGAACACAATCTGGAACAAACAGAGCATTACAAGGACCGTTACCCGGGTCAGGCTGGTTCTGCTGAGCCTGACTTGATCTCCCAGGTGACGGCGGCAACGATGCAGGTGGGTGGCACAAATGAATTCTGGCTCGGTACCCGTGTTGTCGGTGTTGAACTGGCGAGAGAGGGCATCAGGCTTGGTATTCTTTGAACCAGGGCGATAAGTGAGTGTGAAATTTTATCTACCGAAGACCAAGGCCTACCTGGCTTGCCGGGAGTTCAGACTTTTGGTGGTCTGGATGTAGGACATTGTTTTATGGTCAATCCACATGATGAAGGGGGTTACAGAGCCCTCCAGCCAGGGACGCCATTCCTCCAGAGCCAGCTTAACTGCCAAGAGTTCCTGGTTTCTGAAGTCAAAATTCCTCTCTGCAGGTGAGAGCTTACAGGAAAAGAATGCACATGGGTGGACCTTCTGACTAGAGGGGGAACGTTGAGACAGAACAGCACCTAACCCGGTGTCAGAGGCATCCACCTCGACGATGAACTGGAGTTCTGGGTCGGGCTGAGTAAGGACCAGAGCGGAGGTGAAGCGACGCTTGAGTTTCAGGAATGCTGCCTCTGCCTCAGGAGTCCAGTGGAACGGATTGGAGGTGGAGGTGAGAGTGGTGAGAGGTGCTGCCAGACGGCTGTAGTTGCGAATGAAACGTCTGTAAAAATGTGCAAACTCCAGGAAACGCTGTAGCTGCTTCAGGTTAGAGGGCACAGGCCACTCTGTGACTGTCATGACCTTGGCGGGGTCCATACGTAACTGTCCCTGTGCAATAATATAACCAGGGAAAGACACTGTGGCAGCATGGAACTCACATTTTTCAGCTTTATCAAAAATATTATTCTCCAACAGCCGTTGAATAACTTGGCCAACGTAGACAAGTAGTCAAAAACGAAACTTCCAAATCACATCCATCAACGTAGACAAGTAGACAAAAACGAAGCTTCCAATCACATCCCTCAGCACATCATTGACTAGGTTTTGGAAAACAGCAGTGACGTTAGTAAGACCAAAAGGCATGACCAAATAGGTTTTAGGCATTCTGGAGGTCGAGTTTGGTAAACACCGTGGCACGATGGAGGGCGGCAAAAGCAGAGCTGATGAGTGGCAAGGGGTACTTGTTCTTAACAGTGATATTATTCAGCCCACGGAAGTCTATGCACGGCCTCAGTGACCCATCCTTCTTCTCCATAAAGAAAAACCCAGCACCCACCGGGGAGGAATTTGACTTGATAAGTCCTGCAGCCAGAGAATCCTGGATGTACCTCTCCATAGCCTCTTGCTCAGGATGAGAGAGGTTAAACAACTGGCTACTGGGGAGAGGAGCTCCAGGCTGGAGGTCAATGGTGCAGTCGTATGGCCGATGAGGCGGTAGCAACAGGGCGTGGTGCTTGCTAAACACAGGAGCTAGATCGTGATCGTGATACTCGGGAGGAACTGATGACGGTTCTGGAATGAACTGGGGCACAGACAAGGCGGGGGGAAGGGCAGAATGTAAACAATTAGTGTGACAAAATTAACTACAAATGGTTAACTTTCCGGCGGTCCAGTCAATCTGTGGGTTGTGTAGCTTTAACCATGGATGGCCAAGAACCAGGGGAGAGTAAGGACAGTCGATTTTTTGGAAACTGATCTTTTCCTGCTGATTTCCAGAGAGACGCAGGATGACAGGGATGGTTCTCTCACCTACACAAGTGAGGAGCTATCCATTGAGAGCGTTGGCATCGAGGGGTGAGTGTGGGACAGTGTCCAGGCCCAACTGGGTAACGACACCTCGGTCCAGGAAGCTCTCGTCGGCGCCCAAATCGATGAGAACAGACAGAGGAAAAGCCTGGCTCTGGGCTAGCGATTTGGTTCAACAGTAAATCCCCCACTACTGCCAAGCCCCTTCTTTTGCTGGACGCAGGGAACAAGTGGAGACAAAGTGACCAACCTGGCCACAGTATAGGCAGCTTCTAGCACCGATTCCTGGTCGAGCTGCATGTGTTCAGGATCTGGACGAGCCTGGGGATGGGATGCAGTCGGAGAAGGAGGACAAGGTACTGGAGAAGATGTTATGGGACATGCAATCCTACCTACTCTCCCTCCAACGCTCACGGAGACAGTTGTTGATGCGGATAGCGAGAGAGATGAGTTCATCAAGTCCATCAGGCTCAACAAAGAAAATCAAAGAAATGCACACAAAGATAACCCCAACCCATTCCCCCCCCAGTCCCCATCCACCCACCCATATACTCCCTCCCCAAGCGGAAACCATGCTGAGAGTGTGATGGTTGCCATCTTAGAGACAACATTTTTTTTGCACCAGTGCTGCCTGCAAGTAGCAATCTTCTCTGATTGATTGACATGCATGGGGCTATCATCGTTAAGTAATAATTAAGTAATATAATAGAGCAAAGCTTTGAATATTCATGCACTTCAAAAATAATTGTGTACCTTTGCCCCAGAAGCATTTAACTGCAGGGCACTCCAACATATGAAGGAATGTGCATACCTAGTTTAGGGGACACAGTGAACAGTTGGCAGATGGGGACAGTTTCATTTTAAAACGTTTCCTTGGTTTCAAATACAGTCTGTGAACAAACCTAAACCCAATATTAGGAAGATGGTCTTAATGTTTTGTATACTGAGTGTTTATGATGACGGAGAGTGTCGCTCTCTCTCTTCCTTTAACAGTTATAAAACTGGATCAGATTTTCAACTCCTTCCCACCCCTCTCCATCAACCGCTCCTTCATTTGATAACACACAGGGTTGTTCAAAAGCTTTTAAAATAACCCATTCCAGGGATTCTGAAAGGTTTGAGTTCATTGGATAAGGAATAGGAAAATAGCCTAGGGCTTATGCTTCAACATGGAAACGTTCTCATGCTATGCAAGCATGTGTAACTACTTGTGTGTAAGCATATGTTTTGCTATGTGACTGTGTGCATTCCATGTGTCTATGTGCAGTCGTTTGCACATACTGAATGTCTGCATGCATGATTGTTGGTGTGCATGGGCGATTGTACATATGTGTTGTGTTTGAGCACATCTCCCATATGGAAAAGAATTATGAACATCAAATATGAATATTGTATGGCAGAAGCAGATTATTTGTACCAAAAAAAATCTAATAGTTAATCTAATAAGATTGTATATATTTTTTCTTATATGTCTGTGCTGTATTTGTATATGTGTTAACTTGTATGCCTTATATGACGATCATAATTTAATACATGATTGTGGTGCATTTCATACAAAGATATGGTATGACATACTTAAGACAAAATATATGAATTACATGAGTCAACAATTCATTTTTATAAGAAAAGTGTTATTCTGAGAATGTAACCTCTACAAAATAAATGTTTTTCTTATAGGATCCACACTGTTGTTTTTTTAAAGTCAACATATGAAAAACCATGACAATTACTTTAAGAAAAAATACTATATTTGTATATACATTTTCATGTATAAGTTTCCATGGTTAAGGCTGGGCAGCACCTCCTACTGGACAGTTGATTTATCTACAGCTATGCATTTGGTCTCCCATCCAGGGTTTTAACCAAGCCCAGTCGTACGTAGCTTTGATATTTGTCACTGACTACTACCGTGAAAATTATTTTTCAAAGATCACTACTTAGTAACTAAATAAATTCACTGCTGCTATCAAAACCATTACTTCTACCCCTTCTCATTTCTCCTCTGCCTCCTCCTCCTCTCCTCCCCCTCCTCCACATACCCCATAATGAGAAAGCAAAAACAGAAATACCTTATTTACGTAAGTATTCAGACCCTTTCCTATGAGACTCGAAATTGAGCTCAGGTGCATCCTGTTTCCATTGATCATCCTTGCGATGTTTCTATAACTTGATTGGAGTCCACCTGTGGTAAATTCAATTGATGATTGGACATGATTTGGAAATGCACACACCTGTCTATATAAGGTCCCACAGTTGGCAGAGCATGCCAGAACAAAAACCAAGCCATGAGGTCGAAGGAATTTTCCGCAGAGCTCTGAGACAGGATTGTCCCCAAGAACACAGTGGCCTCCATCTTTCTTAAATGGAAGAAGTTTGGAACCACCATGACTCTTCCTAGAGCTGGCTGCCCGGCCAAACTAAGCAATCGGGGGAGAAGGGCCTTGGTCAGGGAGGTTACCAAGAACCCGATGGTCACTTTGACAGAGCTCCAGAGTTCCTCTGTGGAGATGGGAAAACGTTCCAGAAGGACAACCATCTCTGCAGCACTCCACCAATCAGGACTTTATGGTAGAGTGGCCAGACGGAAGGCACTCCTCAATAAAAGGCACGACAGCCGCTTGGAGTTTGCCAAAAGTTACCTAAAGGACTCTCAGACCATGAGAATCATGTTTCTCTGGGCTGATGAAACCAAGATTAAACTATTTGGCAAGAATGCCAAGCGTGGAGGAAACATGGCGCCATCCCTACAGTGAAGCATGGTGGTGGCAGCATCATGCTGTGGGGATGGTTTTCAGTGGCAGGGAGACTAGTCAGGATCGAGGGAAAGATGAATGGAGCAAAGTGCAGAGAGATCCTTGATGAAAACCTGCTCCAGAGTGCTGAGGACCTCAGACTGGGGGCGAAGGTTCACCATCCAACAGGACAACGACCCTAAACACACAGCCAAGAATGTCCTTGAGTAGCTCAGCCAGAGTCCGGACTTGAACCCGATCGAACATCTCTGGGCAGACCTGAAAATACCTGTGCAGCAACGCCCCCCCATACAACCTGACAGAGCTTGAGAGGATCTGCAGAGAACAATGGGAGAAAATCCCCAAATACAAGTGTGCCATGTTTGTAGCGTCATACTCAAGAAGACTCGAGGCTTTAATCACTGCCAAAGGTGCTTCAACAAAGTACTCAGTAAAGGGCCTGAATACTTATGTTAATGTGATAGTTCATACATTCATTGTTATTTTTTGTACCTGTTTTTGCTTTGTCATTATGGGGTATTGTGTGCAGATTGATGAGGGAATTATTTTTTAAATCCATTGCAGAATATGGCTGTAACATAACAAAATGTGGGGAAAAAATCAAGGGGTCTGAATACTTTCCGAATGCACTGTGTAAGACCTTACAGGTTTAGCGTATGTTTTTTATATAATACATGCAACATTTATGTTATGTCTAAATGTTTACCACCCATGTAAGTTAGATATTACAAGAATCTTCTATAAATCTTGTAAGTGTATTTGCTGCCAAATGCAATTTCCAGTTAGAACATATATGAATCTATAGAGGCTGTTGGCATCCCAGTGTGTGTGTGTGGATGCATGGACTCAAACACACACAGTTGCTTTTCTGAAACTTTCAGGGCGCTGCTGTGGATTTAGCCTGGGGCTGATAGTGACAGGAAAGGCCAGGATTTAGCCTGGGACTGATAGTGACAGGAAAGGCCAGGATTTAGCCTGGGACTGATAGTGACAGGAAAGGCCAGGATTTAGCCTGGGACTGATAGTGACTGAAGTTTGCTAATGCTGAGTCAGTCTGCTGAGTCAGTCGGAGTGAGATATACAACTTAATAGAGTTAAAACTAGAACACAGAGGCTTAATAGAGTTAAAACTAGAACACAGAGGCTTAATTGAGTTAAAACTAGAACACAGAGGCTTAATAGAGTTAAAACTAGAACACAGAGGCTTAATAGAGTTAAAGCTAGAACACAGAGGCTTAATTGAGTTAAAACTAGAACACAGAGGCTTAATAGAGTTAAAACTAGAACACAGAGGCTTAATAGAGTTAAAACTAGAACACAGAGGCTTAATAGAGTTAAAGCTAGAACACAGAGGCTTAATTGAGTTAAAACTAGAACACAGAGGCTTAATAGAGTTAAAGCTAGAACACAGAGGCTTAATAGAGTTAAAACTAGAACACAGAGGCTTAATAGAGTTAAAACTAGAACACAGAGGCTTAATAGAGTTAAAACTAGAACACAGAGGCTTAATTGAGTTAAAACTAGAACACAGAGGCTTAATTGAGTTAAAACTAGAACACAGAGGCTTAATTGAGTTAAAACTAGAACACAGAGGCTTAATTGAGTTAAAACTAGAACACAGAGGCTTAATTGAGTTAAAACTAGAACACAGAGGCTTAATTGAGTTAAAGCTAGAACACAGAGGCTTAATTGAGTTAAAGCTAGAACACAGAGGCTTAATTGAGTTAAAACTAGAACACAGAGGCTTAATTGAGTTAAAACTAGAACACAGAGGCTTAATTGAATTAAAGCTAGAACACAGAGGCTTAATTGAGTTAAAGCTAGAACACAGAGGCTTAATTGAGTTAAAACTAGAACACAGAGGCTTAATTGAGTTAAAACTAGAACACAGAGGCTTAATTGAGTTAAAACTAGAACACAGAGGCTTAATTGAGTTAAAACTAGAACACAGAGGCTTAATTGACATCTGAGAATGATTTGAATTATGGAAGGAGAGAAAGAAAGGAGCTATGGAGGAGAGCGTGGGGAACATTTATTTTCACAATGACTGCAGTACTGCAGAAAGCAATTATATGGCATCTGCATTATGGAATGTTCCTGGAAGACAGGAAAGGGAATTCATTAGGCTCGGTAATCAACCGCTCTGTGTGTCTCAGAGACTTAAGACATTCCTCTTATTGGAGCACATAATTACTGGCTGATGATAAAAAAGGAGTGAGAGAGAGAGTGAGTGAAAGAACAGTGGGGGTGTGGGCAGCGGGCGGCAATACCTCCTTCAGGGGCTGATTGAATGACCCTCCCTGGACATGATTTACTACACAACAGGGACCTGAGGTATGCACTGACACACACACACACCAGGGTTTCCATTAGGAAAATGTGGCATCAGGTATTTGACAGGTAGCATTTCAATTTACCGGACCCATATGCATTGGGTGCATAACCTGATTAGGGCGTCTACACACAGTGCTCAGAATGACAGAAATCACATTTTGATTAGGGTTATTAATATTAACAGAGCATGCAAGACAAGGATGCAAGGATGTGCAGTCCTTCTTACAGAATTCTGACGAGCAGGCCTCATGAGTGCTACAGTGGTCTAAGACACTGCATAGCAGTGCTAGCTGTGCCACTAGAGATCCTGGTTCGAGTCCAGGCTCTGTCGCAGCCGGCCGCGACCAGGAGACCCATGAGTAGGCGCAAAATTGTCCCAGTGTCGTCCGGGTTAGGGGAGGGTTTAGCTGGGAGGATGTCCTTGTCCCATCATGCTCCAGCGACTCCTGTGGCGGGCCGGGCACAGTGCACGCTGACACTGTCGCCAGGTGTACGGTGTATCCTCCGACACATTGGTGCGGCTGGCTTCTGGGTTAAGCCGTAATTGTATCAAGAAGCAGTGCAGCTTGGTTGGGTTGTGTTTCGGAGGACGTATTGCTCTCGACCTTCGCCTCTCCTGAGTCCGTACGGGAGTTGCAGCGATGAGGCAAGACTGTAACTACCAATTGGCGAGAATAAGGGGTAAAACAATCTTTTTGATAAGCACTTTCAACATGTTAGAATAACAGTCCACATGTACTTTTCCTCCACCAAAAAGATGAGTAACGAACAGCAAAATCACTAGCCTATGTCAATCTACTATCCCCCCATAGTAGATCAGTTGACCTAGTCGATTGGTCAGCTTGTCTATAAAGAAATAACCTATTCCATACAGACTCTGGGAGAGTTGTGGGACGATAGATCACAAATTCATACAACCAGTTGGCCGAGTCTACGTTTAAAAAATGTGAAAAAGCAAACGAGTCTGATGCATCTGATCAGAACGTTTAGCTTAAAATATTTATAAACTATTATGTCTTCAAATTATATGTGCAGCAACGCGCACAAGGCAGTAGGCTACGTGCAAATGTTCAGTATATAATGAAATTAGCATGAAAACACCATTGTCAAAAGTGAGTGGTTTCATGTGACAGAGATGAAAATATACATTTGAAATGTAGAAAGAGGGGAGATTGCCCCCACGGATATGGTGTGATTTTGGCTAGGCTACTATGAAGCAAGGTAATATGTCATAAAATGTTGAGGTTTCAAACAATGAAGTACTGTATATGTTTTCAAAATGCATACTGCTTCCAGCTCATTTGAAATTGGTGTGTGACTTGCTGATGAAGCCTGCCTTCCGTTGCCTATGCATTTGCTGTTTGAGCAGCTCTCGCGATAAGCATTACCAGTCAAATATTGTTACATCGACTTGTATTTTCATCAATGAATAGGCTAAAAAGCATTATTTCACAATGTTTTTTTCCCCCTTCTTCTCCTGGACAATTGACCGGCTAACAGAAACCCTGCCACACACACACTGCCACACACACACACACACACACACACACACACACACACACACACACACACACACACACACACACACACACACACACACACACACACACACACACACACACACACAACACACACTGCCACACACACTGCCACACACACACACACACTGCCACACACACAGCCACACACACACACACACTGCCACACACACACACACACTGCCACACACACTGCCACACACACACACTGCCACACACACACACACACACACACCAGGGCCAGAAGTTCTGGAACACATAGAACACGACACACATATGGTGCATAATAGAACAAAACACAAAACATTGAACAACAGACTTGGGATTCATTCCATCTCAATTCAGTCAATTAACAATTGAAAAATCTCTCTTATTTCGAATGAGGAATTCTGAACTGATTCGGAGTTGAGATGGAGGTGATAACCCAACCCTGCAGGACAAAAATAAATATTACAAAAAGAAGAAGCATAGATCACCCACAGATACAGCAAAACCTTGGAAGGATCGGCACATATTTCTGCCGGAGTGCCAAAAGAAATGAAGGGTTGTTAATGCTTATACTCAAAAACTGAAAACACCAATTTTGTTAGGCTTTCCTGATGTGTTTACCAAAGACTGAGCTGGAAAAAGCCCCAAGTCTGTATTTTTACGCACCACCAGCGAGCAGTCCAGAATTCCAGGATGCATACAGGGAATTAAGAGAAAACAAACAATGAAGGATGTCTTCTACATACTTGATGCTTTTCCCAGCCACGAATACCTCAGTCCGTCTCAATGCTGAAAAACAGATTCACTCTTGCTCTCGGCCGACCTGTGATATGACCTTATAAGGGCTGAGAGGATGGCCAGGGGGGTGAACATGTGTGGATTCAGGGCAGCATACCTCGACCACCTGGTGAAGCTGTTTTATCTTCCAGGAATGGTACCTCTCTAATCGCCACTGGTATAGAAAGGCTTAGCCCCAGGCAGATGCAACATGACACCAGTAGACATCCTAACATCTAATTCCAGGCAGCATCCCTCCTCCCATTCCATCAGCCACACACAGAGAAGGAATCATGTATCTCCTGGTGGGTTCTGGAACATTGCTGGAATTCTAAAGTAGTGGTCCAAACCCTCTCCTCTCTATGTGGGTTAGAGAGCAGCTGGTTGCTGAAGGTCTTTAACACATTAGACTGACTCCCCCTGCAGGGCCATCTCGCTCTCTTTCTCTGGAAGATCTGATGTTGTTTGTGTTTTGTGTTCTAGAATCTCCTCAACCATTCCAAGTTACAACATCTCAGAAGCCATGTTCTCTGGCTTGCTCAGCATGTTAAGTGATACTGTGGAAAGAGGAGGAAAGGAGGAGAGAAGATGAATCATTTTCTTTTCTACAGCTGAGAAAGAGAAATATAAGAGGAAGGTGGGAACAGCTCCAGTTCTTTTGTGGGAGCAAGAAGGTCTTTGGGCGCTGTGCTTTGAGGCCTTCTCAAAGTGCCGGCCTAATGAATCTCAATTTCAGAGAAAAGGAAATAAAGGTCAGGAAGACAGATGATCTGCTTGCTGCAGTTACAGTATGGCAATTCCACGATAACGCAATTACGCTTTGACTCAGTTTTTTTTCACTTTCAAATATTGTATATGCCCAAAAAAGTACATTGATTTCAAAGTTTAACAAAACATACAACTCTATGCACAATGACTACTTTTAAAAGTATCAACTGAAAAATGTCTTAAAACTAATTTAGTGGAATAACTGTGCAGATGCAAACTTTGGTAATGGAATTGTGGTAAAATCTCCCTCAGGTTTTTATGTGACCACGTTTTCCAAAAACTCTGTTAAGTATCTGCTCTGAATTAAGGTTCAACGATGTCTACAGAAAGAATGAGGTGTCAGCTATGACATGGCACCCTGAGTTAGAAAAAATCTACTTTGGTTATTGATCAACATTAAGTGAAGTGGATTTACACTCGGTAATGGAATTACGGTAACGGAATGACATCATGCGTCCCTGATCTGTACTACACAGAAATGCATCATTATGGATATGAATGTCATTCTCCTCATGTTTCACAAGTTTGGACAGCACAGTGCAGCACAGTAGAATACAGTCCAGTAGCACGTGACCCAACTGTGGTTTGTGACTACTATGATTTCCCATTGTAGCCAATTCAGTTGCAGTAATTCCATTACAGATTTTTTGGTAATTCCGAGTTTTAATCACTTAATAATTCATAAACAAAATTGATATCAGTAAAATCACTATAACTAATTGGTAGGTCTACCATTACTTGTAACTTCTGTGAACGTTCATTGTCCTCCATCATCAAGAGAGAGAGAAATTAGGAAATATCTTAAAGTAATGGAATTACAAGGAACAAGGAAATATTTCATACATTTACCCAAGGTAAACAATTTCTCCAAAATGAAATATAAGCGTTGATATTAGTTGGCAAGGGTCTTTACATCACAATTATTGAGTTTTGATGTATTTCTGATACCTTTTAAGACTTTTTCTGGTAGATGTTTTCTCAGACCCTTTTCCGTCTGTTTATCCAGAAATCAAAGCCTTTACTTATGCCTCATTTTTAAGATGGAAAATGGTTTCAAAATATATCTTTGCCTTCATTTCCCCTAAACTATAAAAACTCTTAGCTTTCATTGGACACCCAATTTTATATGGTCCTATGAACTTGCTGGTGTTCATGGGTCCTTTTCCATGAAAATGCCCAGTAGCAATAGCCACGATTTGAGCTCTATGACCGAATGATTTAATCCATGAAATGTATCATCTGTGAAAGTTATACTCTTGTAATGACGTGTTTTGCGACATGCTTTTCAAAGTCACCCTCACACAAAATCATTATGAGTCTATAGAAAAGCCAGTGATGTCATGTCTGTACACCTCCATGATAGCAAGCACCTGTGCTGGAACGCAGGTCAGGTCAGGGTAGTGCAGCGACATGGCTGAACTGGAGATACTGTACTAATATACAAACACTGACACATGAATCAGCTGCTTACTATTCCAGTAGGAATGGCAGGCATTTGTTTTGCTTTGAATTGTCAAAATGTTTTACCATGTAGGGGTGCTACTGTGGAGCAGTCAACTTCTGCTACTGATGGGTCATATGGACACACGCAATAACACGCAACACACACACACACACACACACACACATAAAAGGGCACACACACACAACACGCATACAAAAGGCAGAGATAAGAGATGCTCTCTCCATACAGCACATCCTAAAGAGGCTCATAGCCATTTAACCTACACATACGGTAGCAGAGGTCTGTGGTTAACGTCTTTGATAAGAGTAAGTCCTCCCACTTGAGTTGCACTGCTGTGGCACTCTGTCACCCCTAGACACACACACCCCTTGTCAATCAATGTCTTGTGTGATGTCACCACTAGCCAATGTCTCGTATGTCAAACAAAGGTCACAGCACAGGCACACAGATCAGATCAGATGATAATGGTCAGGGTCTGGTCTCTCTAAACCTATTCTTAGCTCACATGCTAAGGGCATGCGCTCATAAACCATCATGATGTAGACATGGACCAGCTGATATGGACCACTCTCAACCACTCCATCCTTGGAGGCTGAGACCGCAGGCTGTGACCGAACCGCAGCAGCTTGCTACTATGACATCATCTAATCAGCATCTCGATCAGTGATACCATGATGCCAAAAAACAACCAATAAAGAACGAGTCCATCAACACAGAATGGCTTTATAATAAACTTGTGAAATGCAAAAAAGAACTGCAGGAACAGAATCACATGACGTAAACATGATTATTTAATCTAATGCAGTGGAATTCATAACAACTGTAACTTATAAAGCAACAAGAGTCTTTCAGTGTTCAGTGGTGATTACAAGTGAAGGAGGAATGGATTTAACCACACTTGTCCTGGTTTTAGTTACAGTACCGTCCAGCTGGGTTGAGAGGAGGGGGTGATGAGGGGTGGAGGGCTGGAGACAAAATGTTCTTCATTCACAAAGTACCTTCTGGGCTGTGTCCCAAATGGCACCCTATTCCATATTTAGTGCACTATTATTGACTAGAGCCTTATGATAATAAGGTGCTATTTTGGAAACCGATCTGATGTGAGTTACTCTGCCAAGAGAGCATGACCAGCTCTAACAACTAAGTAGATACACTCACTGGCCACAGAGTGGAGAGAAGCTCTGACAGCATCGTTCTCCTTCCTTAGTTTAGACATCCAAGCAAAACTATTTATAATCCCCCTTAAACTTTGTTATGGGTTTTGGCTGATTTGATTGAGGAATTTTCCCTCGTATCACCCAATGATGTCATAGGAACATGATTGGAGGTCTCCCCTCATGGAAGGAACACTGAGCTGAGCGGAACGTTTGTTGAAGGAAAATGTGGATTTCTCTGCCAGAGATGAGGGAAGAATGACCAGAAATGGGTCTGTAATGATTTAACTCTTCCTCCTATTCAAATCTTCAAAAAAATAAAAATAATAATCCCATTACAAAAGTCTTTCCTGAACTCCAAGATTCACAAATGAATATCTATAATCAAAAACATTTCCTTTGCAAGGGGACGTAGGAAATGACTGTAGGAAATGACTGGCTTGAATGGTTAAGGCCAGGGCTGATTTCAAGGGTTTACTGTTAACCTACATTACATGGACTTGCTCCTACCTATCTCTCTGATTTGGTCCTGCCATACATACCTACACGTACCTACACGCTACAGTCACAAGACGCAGGCCTCCGTATTGTTCCTAGGATTTCTAAGCAAACAGCTGGAGGCTTTCTATTATAGAGCTCCATTTTTATGGAAAGGTCTGCCGATCTGTGTGAGAGACGCAGACCAGGTCTCAACGTTTAAGTCTTTACTGAAGGCTCATCTCTTCAGCGGATCCTATGATTGAGTGTAGTCTGGCCCAGGGGTGCGAATGTGGACGGCAAGGCACTGGAGTGATGTACCGCCCTTGCTGTCTCTGCCTGGCCGGCTCCCCTCTCTCCACTGCGATTCTCTACCGCTGACTCTATTACGAGGGCTGAGTTACTAGCTTGCTCACGCTCTCCCACATCATCCCTAGGAGGTCCAGGCTCGATTTGATTGGGATGAGTCACTAACGTGATCTTCCTGTCCAGATTTGCACCGCCTCGGGCTCTTGCGGTAGCGGACGATCTTCGTGGGCTATACTCTGCCTTGCCTCAGGGTAGTAAGTTATAGTGGTCTGTTGATATTCCTTTGGTGGTGTGGGCTGGTGATTTGGCAAAGTGGGTGGGGTTATATCCTGCCTGGTTGGCTTTGGATGGGGCCAGTGTCTCCCAACCCCCCTAGAATAGTCTATGTGCCTATCTGTTGTAATTCTCCAGTCTTATCTGGTGTCCTGTGTGATCTTAAGTATGCTCCCTCGATTTCTCCTCTCTCTCTGTGGTGGCAGAGGATCTCCTCGCTACTCTCCTCTTCATAGCTATTCTCGCTCCCGTTCCTAAACTCTGTGTTGCCCTTTTGGTGGATTCCTGTGAACAGTTCCCCTCTCTACTTGTTTTTACCCCCTTTTGAGTTTTTCTGAAGTCCCCAGTCCACCTGGTCGTGCTGCTGATACAGTTTCTGCTGTTCTGTCTGTGGCTATTGAACCCTGACCTATTCACTGGATGTGCTACCCTGTCCCGGACGTGCTCTTTCGACCCCCTCTCCCTCTCGACCTCTGAATGCTTGGCTATGAAAAGCCAACTGACATTTACTCCTGAGGTGTTGAAACGTTGCACCCTCTACAACCACTCTGATTATTATTTTACACTGCTGGTCATCTCCACCCGGCAGAGCCAGAAGAGGACTGGCCACCCCTCAGAGCCTGGTTCCTCTCTAGGTTTCTTCCTAGGTTACTGCATTTCTTGGGAATTTTTCCTATTCACCGTGCTTCTACATCTGCATTGCTTGCTCTTTGGGGTTTTAGCCTGGGTTTCTGTATAAGCACTTCTGATATCTGCTGAGGTCAAAAGGGCTTTAGAAATACATTTTAATGACTGAACTGAGAGGGAGGATAGAGGAGTGAGTGGCATGCAGAATGCCTGTCTCTATTCAAACACAATCTCAAGATGTTGAATATTTTATGTTCCAATTTCCATTATCCTCCTGAGTGGCGCAGCGGTCTAAGGCACTGCATCTCAGTGCAAGAGAAGTCACTGCAGTCACTGGTTCGAATCCAGGCTGCATAACATCTGGCTGTGATTAGGAGTCACATAGGCTGGCGCACAATTGGCCCAGCGTCGTCCTGGTTTGGCCCGGGGTAGGCCGTCATTGTTAATAAGAATTTGTTTTTAACTGACTTGCCCAGTTAAATAAAGGTTCAATAAAAATAAAAAAAATCCTTGAGTGGGAATTTAAATTGCAAAGGAATAAAATAGCACTTTCATTACCAAGGACAACACACACACACACACACACACACACACACACACACACACACACACACACTCTATCCAAAGTGAGGAAACATTAAAACCTGACTATGTAGTTGGGAATTAAGCTTTTACGAAGCCACATTGTGAACAAACTATTCTAAGAAATGGTGATTAATGTGCCACCGATGATCAGACATGGCAACATGGCAGAGGGCACCATATCAAGTATGATGAATAAGGGCACCATATCAGGTATGATGAATAAGGGCACCATATCAAGTATGATGAATAAGGGCACCATATCAGGTATGATGACTAAGGGCACCATATCAAGTATGATGAATAAGGGCACCATATCAGGTATGATGACTAAGGGCACCATATCAGGTATGATGAATAAGGGCACCATATCAGGTATGATGAATAAGGGCACCATATCAGGTATGATGAATAAGGGCACCATATCAAGTATGATGAATAAGGGCACCATATCAGGTATGATGAATAAGGGCACCATATCAAGTATGATGAATAAGGGCACCATATCAGGTATGATGAATAAGGGCACCATATCAGGTATGATGACTAAGGGCACCATATCAGGTATGATGACTAAGGGCACCCTATCAGGTATGATGACTAAGGGCACCATATCAGGTATGATGACTAAGGGCACCCTATCAGGTATGATGACTAAGGGCACCCTATCAGGTATGATGACTAAGGGCACCCTTACAAAGACACTTGTTTTGCTTTTCTGTGGTCAACCCCAGTTGTGGTTTTGTGGTCACTAGTAAATAACCATCTGAGGAGTCATCTACACCTTATCCTTAAGCAATGGAGACCTTCTGGTGGTTACTGCACTCCTTACATGGTCAAGCAGTGGTACCGTGGTCATCCATTCCACATGGTCAATCAATCTAGGGGACGTTAGTTAGAAGGGGGTGCCCCACGGGGATTATGAAGATGGTTGAGTCATGTCCCAAGCTGGGCCCAAGCAGGAAATGATGATGGCTAAGGGGTCTAAGGGACATTCCAGCGGAGGCCTGGATGCCAGCAATATTCCAGCTTGGAAGTTGGTGGCATTCCGAATTTTTGTGGGTCTCTTTCTGGAGAGTACCGCAGCACATCTATGAAGACGACGCAAGACCTGGAATGGAATGGACTGATGTCATCCTGCTGGTCAGCTGATAGAGGCTCTGAGGCACCAATAAACTAGAGAGTGTGTGTGGCTAAACAATCATGATCAAACTACATCGAACAAAAATATAAATGGAACATGTAAAGTGTTGGTCCCATGTTTCATGACCTGAAATAAAAGATCCCACAAATGTTCCATATACACAAAAACCCTATTTCTCTAGAAATGTGTTTTAATCCCAGTTAGAGAATATTTGCCCTTTGTCAAGATAATCCATACACCTGACAGGTGTGGCATACCAAGAAGCTGATTAAACGGTGTGATCATTACAAAGGTACACCTTGTGCTGGGGACAATAGAAGGCCACTTTTACAAAATGTGCAGTTTTGTCACACAACACAATACCACAGATGTCTTTGAGGGAAGTTTGAGGGAGTGTGAAATTGTCATGCTGACTGCATAAATGTCCACCAGAGCTGTTGCCAGAGAATTGAATGTTTATCTCTCTATCATAAGCCGCCTCCAACGTAATTTTAGAGAATTTGGCAGTACATCCAACCGGCTTCAAAACTGCAGACCATATGTATGGAGTCGTGTGGGTGAGCGGTTTGCTGATGTTAACGTTGTAAACAGAGTGCTGGTAGTGGGCTTATGGTATGGGCATAAACTATGGACAACAAACACAATTGTATTTTATCAATAGAAATTTGAATGCACAAACATACCATGGCGAGATCCTGTATTCCCAGTTATGTGAAATCCATAGATAAGGGCCTAATTAATTTATTTCAATTGACTGATTTCCTCATATGACCTGTAACTCAGTAAAATATTAGAAATTGTTGCATGTTGCGTTTATATTTTTGCTCAGTATACATTGTGCTATAACACAACTGTAAATATCAATGCCAGGAGTTTCTTAAAGGGGATGTGCAGTTAGTGATGATGTACTGTTGATGTGTAGCTACTAGCTACTGAGCACATAAACCATTCTGAAAATATGAATTAGAGGGGAATATTGGGACATGAAATACTACATCAGATGAATATGAGTTAGACTTTCTGACACTGAGTATTTTCAGTAAAAATTCTGAAGAGCATATAAAAGCAGACATGCTGTCACAGGACAGGAATGTAAGAATTGAGTGGAACACTGTGGGAAAGGCTGCCGGCCGGGCTGGGTGTACTGCTCTCTGCTCCTCTTTGGCATTGGACAGGTGTGTTGCTCTGCTCAGGACGGGACAGGATGGAACATTCCCTGCCAATCACCACCAAGCCTTATAACACCTCCTCCCCGTGCCCACCGAACGCAGCCAATCAGAGTGGTACGGTGGTAAACAGGTAGGAGAGAACAGTCGTAAATCACAATTCTCTCTGAAAAACAGTTGCAAGAAAATGTAAAAGAGAGAGAGAAAGGACGGAGTATTTTGGAAGATAAATATATTTTTCCAGGCATGCTTCTGTCATTATCATTCCTGAAGTAGCTCATGTTTGAAATCAGTGGGCCGTGGAACATCGAGCAGAGCTTGCTCCACACCGAGGGGACCACGGAGGAGGGCTAATGGGGAAATCAGGTGCTCTGACTGGGGTTACATCGCTGCCAGAGGGCTTTCTGGAGTTTCTGACCTTAATCTCTCTCCTGACCAGCGTTCAGCTATGTCTGTCAGTCTAGCTAGGTCTCTTCACACACTCGATCTCTCAGTCTAAATACTTTGGTCTGTCTTTCTCTCTTACTGTCTCTCTGTCTTCCATTCAGCCACGTCTTCCTGTCTTGGCTGTGTCAATGGGGAGTGTTTGGGGGAGGAGGGGAGCGGAGATACGGTCAGATCAGAGGAGAAAGACTCATGTTACCTGATGGTGTGTGGACAGGCTGGGCTTCTCCCTCCCATACACACATGCCAGGAGGAACATGAGTTGCACCATTTACAGTGTATGACGCCATACACTGGCCATGTGTATGTGCGTGAGAGTGTGTGTATGTGTATGTGTTTGTGAGTGTAAATGTGTGTACTGTATATATGTGTTTGTGTGTGCAACAGGTCCAATCTAAGTTCACACAGAAGGTCAGCATTGTAGGAGTGTTTCTGTAACATGAGCACCCAGCTATCCCACTAATCAGGGCCCAGTATGCACAGCTAGGCAGATACTACAAAGTGTTTTTCAGAGTTCTTAACAGCCTGGCCATGTTAGAGTACCTAAAATGCTGACTCCCCACTACAGTACAGCAGTGGTCAGGTCAACTCCCATGTCATATCTCAAAGGCTTCACAACCTCTTTGTTTCTACAATGTTTACTACCGCCTTATGTCCATATTGTCACATTCCTGAAGCACATTAACATCATCTTAACCACCACGACCCAGCCTTATGACAACAAAGTAAAGCCTTTCTCTGTAACACTTCTGAAAGGGCAACCCATCGAAGTTATTACCCTGCCAGTGTCCGCCATTTCCTGCACTGTTGCCATTATGCTGCCTTCCAGCGATCTCATTGCCTCCCTCCCTCTTTCTCTCTCTCTCTCTCTCTCTCTCTCTCTCTCTAAACCATTAGGGCGTGGGTAAATAAGAAGATCATTTACAATCTCAGAGTGCTACAACCGTCTAATATACACATGTCAGAGCGAACCACAAAGCATGGAGAGGTCCATTATATATTCATGAATACAAGGCCTACGTCGGCACTCACACATGCACCCACACACACGCGCCATCCAGCTTAAATTAACAAAGTGATGGGGAATAAGTGGAATAACAAATGCCTTTTGAAAAAAGTCACATAATGGTTTTAATAATGAAAGTCTTTGTGTAGATTAAATGGAACCTGACACAGTGACAGAACATTTCTCAGAGCCCTGGAGCTGAGCGGGTTGTTGAGAATCTCTCATGTACTGGTACAGGTAACCTGGCCTCGTTTAATACAACATGTCAAAGTGTCAGGAGCCACAATGCACTGCGTCCATAAATCTCGCTCTGCGGCAATACATCAGCATCTACTGGGAACAAAGCAAAAAACAGGTCTAGGAAATAACACAAAGCTCAACCTCATGTATTCTCCTCCAGGCTCAAATCGACTTTTGGCCATTATTCATAGTAGTACACAGGGAATCATAGTACATGTGGTGGCAATGGACATCCTCAGTCTGATTCAAGTTCATCTCATCCTGTAGTATGGTATACTAATAGCATAGTTGGCCTAATAACAAACATTGCTACTAATAATACGGATCAATATGATATACTAGATTATTAATTCAGGCATTATAGGACACTTGACAACTCTCTAAACCACATTAGTTACAAGCTACATCACAGAAGATTACTGAGTAGAGTGGGTTGGATGGTGAGATTATAATGAGTTGTGACTTTGGGATAACAAGCCGGCTTGGACTATTTGAAGTGACACATCTATTCTAGTAAAGGTTCTTTTTAAACCTCAGTTTGCCCTCAGAAGGTGAGGCAGGTGTGACAAGCTCTATTAGAGGATGGTTGGCAGTGATAGTCTCTGTTCCTCAGAGCGTACAGTAGAGAGGAAGTCTTTTTATAAAAGCATTATTAATCCTTCCTAAAAATATAAATACTAAATTGAGGGAGCAAACAGTGCTGAAGATAATCCAGACATGTATTATGTTTGAAGTGGAACACCCCACACACCCTGCCAAGCAGAGTTTTTACTAGATAGGATACAGCTCTGCCAAGCAGGTACAGACAAAAAGACACACAACATGCAATTAAAATGAACCTTACAAATAACAGTGTTGGGCGATTTAGAAAGCCAGTCAGTCAATAAATAATATAATAATATTCATAGGAAAGGTTTTCTCTTTAGCTCACAATCTGTGGATAATATACGATTAGAAAGGTTAAAAAAAATTGTAAAACATCACAGCACAATTGAAAAATATATGGCACATGGAAACCAAACGAGGGTGGTCTATGGTGATAGGTTGGATGAGCTGAGAGTGTCTGAGGGTTGGGAATAAAGAGCTTATGTTTGGTCATGTACTATTGTTATGTGACTGCTTTATATAAAAGTACCATGTATGTAAAAATCTATATGCAAAATGTATATGAACATGTATGTATATGTAGCAAAAAAGCTTTAAACAAAACTAAGATATTTGTCCTCTGAAGAGCAGGGGTGGTGGAGGGGTTAATAAAAAAAATGAAAAGAATAAAAAGACACACCACACCTGAAACACAAGATTCAGACATAGATAAACATTAAACATGCACAGACTCAGACAGATACTGTAGGAATGACACAGACTCAGACAGATACTGTAGGAATGACACAGACTCAGACAGATACTGTAGGAATGACACAGACTCAGACAGATACTGTAGGAATGACACAGACTCAGACAGATACTGTAGGAATGACACAGACTCAGACAGATACTGTAGGAATGACACAGACTCAGACAGATACTGTAGAATAGACACAGACTCAGACAGATACTGTAGGAATGACACAGACACTAGACAGATACTGTCGGATAGACAGACACTAGACAGATACTGTAGAATAGACACAGAAACTAGACAGATACTGTAGGAATGACACAGACACTAGACAGATACTGTCTAATAGACACAGACACTAGACAGATACTGTAGAATAGTCACAGACACTAGACAGATACTGTAGGATAGACACAGACACTAGACAGATACTGTCTAATAGACACAGACACTAGACAGATACTGTAGAATAGACACAGACACTAGACAGATACTGTAGAATAGACACAGACACTAGACAGATACTGTCTAATAGACACAGACACTAGACAGATACTGTAGAATAGTCACAGACACTAGACAGATACTGTAGGATAGACACAGACTCAGACAGATACTGTAGGAATGACACAGACACTAGACAGATACTGTAGAATAGACACAGACAGATACTGTCGAATATACACAGACACTAGACAGATACTGTCTAATAGACACAGACACTAGACAGATACTGTCGGATAGACACAGACACTAGACAGATACTGTCGGATAGACACAGAAACTAGACAGATACTGTCGAATAGACACAGACACTAGACAGATACTGTAGAATAGACACAGACACTAGACAGATACTGTTGAATAGACACAGACTCAGACAGATACTGTAGGAATGACACAGACACTAGACAGATACTGTAGGATAGACACAGACACTAGACAGATACTGTCGAATAGACACAGACTCAGACAGTTACTGTAGGAATGACACAGACACTAGACAGATACTGTCGGATAGACACAGACACTAGACAGATACTGTCGAATAGACACAGACACAAGACAGATACTGTAGAATAGACACAGACACTAGACAGATACTGTCGAATAGAAACAGACACTAGACAGATACTGTCGAATAGATACAGACACTAGACAGATACTGTAGGATAGACACAGACACTAGACAGATACTGTAGAATAGACACAGACACTAGACAGATACTGTCGGATAGACACAGACACTAGACAGATACTGTCTAATATACACAGACACTAGACAGATACTGTAGGATAGACACAGACACTAGACAGATACTGTCGGATAGACACAGACACGAGACAGATACTGTAGGATAGACACAGACACTAGACAGATACTGTCGGATAGACACAGACACTAGACAGATACTGTAGAATAGAAACAGACACTAGACAGATACTGTCGGATAGACACAGACACTAGACAGATACTGTAGAATAGACACAGACACTAGACAGATACTGTCGAATAGACACAGACACTAGACAGATACTGTAGAATAGAAACAGACACTAGACAGATACTGTCGGATAGACACAGACACTAGACAGATACTGTCGGATAGACACAGACACTAGACAGATACTGTCGGATAGACACAGACACTAGACAGATACTGTCGGATAGACACAGACACTAGACAGATACTGTCGGATAGACACAGACACTAGACAGATACTGTAGAATAGACACAGACACTAGACATATACTGTAGAATAGACACAGACACTAGACAGATACTGTCGAATAGACACAGACACTAGACAGATACTGTAGAATAGAAACAGACACTAGACAGATACTGTCGGATAGACACAGACACTAGACAGATACTGTAGAATAGACACAGACACTAGACAGATACTGTCGAATAGACACAGACACTAGACAGATACTGTAGAATAGAAACAGACACTAGACAGATACTGTAGAATAGCCACAGACACTAGACAGATACTGTCGGATAGGCACAGACACTAGACAGATACTGTAGAATAGACACAGACACTAGACAGATACTGTCGGATAGACACAGACACTAGACAGATACTGTCGGATAGACACAGACACTAGACAGATACTGTCTAATATACACAGACACTAGACAGATACTGTAGGATAGACACAGACACTAGACAGATACTGTCGGATAGACACAGACACGAGACAGATACTGTAGGATAGACACAGACACTAGACAGATACTGTCGGATAGACACAGACACGAGACAGATACTGTCGGATAGACACAGACACTAGACAGATACTGTCAGATAGTGCCAGTTGGTATTAGAAACACTACCTCATCCCCGTACTGTTTCTATTTATTTACTTTTCTGCTCTTCTGCACACCAATATCTCTACCTGTACATGACCATCTGATCTTTTATCACTCCAGTGTTAATCTGCAAAATTGTAATTATTTGCCTACCTCCTCATGCCTTTTGCACACATTGTATATAGACCCCCCCTTCGTTTTCTACTGTGTTATTGACTTGTTAATTGTTTACTCCATGTGTAACTCTTTGTTGTATGCTCACACTGCTATGCTTTATCTTGGCCAGGTCGCAGTTGCAAATGAGAACTTGTTCTCAACTAGCCTACCTGGTTAAATAAAGGTGAAATAAAAATTTAAAAAAATTAGATAGAAAGTCCGTCCACCTGTGTGGAAAAACAACCTGTGGTTCCCTAGGTTACCCCATTGGCTCACAGGCAAAACTTTACCCTTTTCAAATGCAATTGTCTTGATGTCTGCTTGCTTTAGTGAATTACAAATCTATACTGATCAAAAATATAAAACACAACATGAAACAATTTTACTAAGTTTCAATTCATATAAGGAAATAAGTCAACTGAAATAAATTCATTAGGCCCTAATCTATGGATTTCACATGAATGGGCAGTGGCACAGTCATGGGTGGGCTTGGGAGGCCCACCCACATGGGAGCCAGGCCCACCGACTGGGAAGCCAGGCCCAAACAAATTTTCCCTACAAAAGGGCTTTGTTATAGACAGAAATACTCATGAGTTTCATCAACTCTCCGGGTGGCTGGTCTCAGACGATCTTGCAGGTGAAGAAGCTGGATTTGGAGGTCCTGGGCTGGCATCGTTACACGTGGTCTGCGGTTGTGAGGCCAGTTGGACGTACTGCCAAATTCTTTAAAACGACATTGGAGGTGGCTTATGGTAGAGAAATTAACATACAATTATCTGGCAACAGCTCTGGTGGACATTCCCGCAGTCAGCTTGCCAATTGCACTCTCCCTTAAATACATCTATTGTGTTGTGTGACAAAACTGCATATTGTAGAGTGGCATGTTGTCCCCAGCACAAGGTGCACCTGTGTAATGATCATGCTGTTTAATCAGCTTCTTGATATGCCACACCTGTCAGGTGGATGGATTATCTTGGCAAAGGAGAAATGCTCACTAACAGGTTTGTGCACACAATTTAAGAGAAATAAGCTTTTTGTGAGTATGGAAAATGTCTTGGATCTTTTATTTCAGCTCATGAAACATGGGACCAACACTTTACATGTTGGGTTTATATTTTTGTTCAGTGTACATTTAAGAAAAGTACAGCATGTCTAAAGATTACTTCTAAACATTGCCTGCTCCCGAGCATTCTCACTACTTAGAAAAACATTATATTGTAGGGCTTCTCTCATGCCCCTTTTCACGACAGTGCTAGCAGCCACGTGAGTGAGTGCTAGCTAGCTACCAAACGGAACATTAAGCTAGCCAAGACCAACAACACAAAAAATGTACTACACAACTACAAGGAGTGAGTGGAGTTACAAATGGACTATACTAGACAAGATAAATGTCTTACCTGTGATGAAATGTTTTCCACACACATAAGCTACTTGGACACCGGGTCCTCACATTTCCCACGTCGAATAGCCTGATGTCACAGGGCTCTTCTCACAGGCTCATTGTGATCCATAGGTCGGGATTTCTGACTGGTTACATGTAGATTGAACAACACAGCAACTTTTCGGCATATTTTGTTATTTCTGTATAACAAAAAATGTACAGAGAAGTTGGCTCTTTTACAATGGGGGTCAATAGGAAAGAATGTTTTACCCAATTTGTGGGCGTGGTCAATGAGAATTCCTTATCATGACATGAATATGGACTCAGGAGCATAGACAGACACAAACACTGTCCTCATGGTGTCTGTCTGTGTGGAATTAGCTGTGTGTGTGTGTGTGACCGGGTCTCTCTCTGTGTGGCGAGGTCTCAGATTCAGGCCCCAGAGGTAATTAGGCAGATTAATGAAGCACTGGGCAGCATCTCTAAACGCCTCGGACAGCTCCGGGGACATAACATTCAGGAGCCGTGTGTGTATGAGTGTGTGGCTATAAGTGTCTGTGTCTAGGTGTGTGTGTGACAGCATGGCAGGCACTTTGGGAACTGCTATGATTGGCCCACGGCCACCTCGTCTCACCGTCCCGAGCTAAGGTGTCCCGTCGTCTGCCTGCCCTGGTCTGGGCCAACAGGAAGCACGCATTAAGCTCTGCTCATTACTGCATGTGCCTGGACAGGACTGTGTGTGTGTCTATGAGAGAATATCTGTGTGCATGTGTGTCTGTGTGTGTGCATGTGTGTCTGTGTGTGTGCATGTGTGTCTGTGTGTGTGCATGTGTGTCTGTGTGTGTGCATGTGTGTGTGCATGTGTGTCTGTGTGTGTGCATGTGTGTGTGCATGTGTGTGTGCATGTGTGTCTGTGTGTGTGCATGTGTGAAAGATTGTGCATGTTTTTGTTTGTGTGTGTTTTTGTCTATGTGTGTGTCCATGACTGAGGCAAAGAGTACGTGAATGATTGGATTTGTTTACACAAGACTGTGTGTGTGTGTGCTCCTCCCTGACTGTATCTGTGTAATAAAAGGGATTAGAGCGAAAGCAAAACATAAGCAGTGCCACGGCAGGGCCAGTCCTGTTGTCCAACATGTGAGGAAGAAGCCCAGCGTGCTCCACACATGCGGTTCACACACTCCTCCCCAGTCCCCGGTCCTCAACCTCAGCCAGGGCATGGATACAAACAGTAGGAGCATCACGGGTGGTTTGGATGAGTGTATTCTGAGTTATAGTACTGCTAGTGGAGAGACTGCTGAGTGAGTCCACATTCTCTGTGGTCTACCAGAAGAACGGAGCAGAAACGTGACCTGCTCTTGGTTCGCTCCATTCATTCACATGTAATTCAAATATTTGTTTCTATATTTATTATTATTTATAAAAAATATTACCCCCTTTTTTCCCCCAATTTTGTGATATCCAATTATGAATTTGTCTCATTGCTGCAACTCCCCAACGGGCTCGGGAGAGGCGAAGGTCGAGTTAGGCTCCCTCCGAAACATGAACCCCCAAGCCGCACTTCTTAACACCTGCTCGCTTAACCAGGAAGCCAGCTGAACCAATGTGTAGAGGAAATACCGTTCAACTGGCGACCACTATCAGCCTGCAGGTGCCAGGTCGACGCTGAGCCAATTAAGCTCCCCCCTATGGGACACCTGGCCATGGTCGGTTATGACACAGCCTGTAGTGACATAGCAACACAGACCGCTGCGCCACTCGGGAGGCCTCAGATGTTATTTTCATGTATATTTAAGCACATTTAATGTTGGGGATGATGAGCATGTGTGTCTCCATGTGCAGATAAATGCTGTATTTCAATATTCTGACTTCTGAGGTGAATAGTCAGCCTTCCACTTTACAAGACAGCCCATGACATAACATCTGTCATTACGACTTATCACATCTTCAGTTAGGCTTAGCACTTATGTAACATAATGACATAGCGATGCCACTTAGGAGACAATTTTATCCTAAGAGATTTAAAGTGCAGTGAGTGTGCACTATTTCATTATGTGTATGTGATCCCTGTAGAAACGGAACTCACAACCTTGGCATGGGTAGAGCCACACTCTTACCCACTGACCCACACAGACTTATGGCAGTCAAATGTAGACTTTATGGTAGTCAAATGTAGGCTTCGTGGTAGTCAAATGTAGACTTTGTGGTAGTCAAATGTAGGCTTTATGGCAGTCGAATGTAGGCTTCATGGTAGACAAATGTAGGCTTTGTGGTAGTCAAATGTAGGCTTCATGGTAGACAGGTGTAGACTTTATGGCAGCCAAATGTAGGCTTTATGGCAGTCGAATGTAGACTTTATGGTAGACAGGTGTAGACTTTATGGTAGTCAAATGTAGGATTTATGGTAGTCAAATGTAGGATTTATGGTAGTCAAATGTAGGATTTATGGTAGTCAAATGTAGACTTTATAGTAGTCAAATGTAGACTTTATGGCAGTCAAATGTAGACTTTATGGTAGTCAAATGTAGGCCATATGGCAGTCAAATGTAGACTTTATGGTAGACAGGTGTAGACTTTATGGTAGTCAAATGTAGGATTTATGGCAGTCAAATGTAGGATTTATGGCAGTCAAATGTAGACTTTATGGTAGTCGAATGTAGGCTTTATGGCAGTTAAAAGTAGGCTTTATGGCAGTCAAAAAAAAGCTTTATGGCAGTCATTTGTAGGCTATATGGTAGTCAAAAGTAGGCTTTATGGCAGTCATTTGTAGGCTATATGGTAGTCAAATGTAGGTTTTAAGGCAGTCAAATGTAGGCTTTATGGGAGTCATTTGTAGGCTATATGGTAGTCAAATGTAGGTTTTAAGGCAGTCAAATGTAGACTTTATGGTAGTCGAATGTAGGCTTTATGGCAGTTAAAAGTAGGCTTTATGGCAGTCAAAACTAGGCTTTATGGCAGTCATTTGTAGGCTATATGGTAGTCAAAAGTAGGCTTTATGGCAGTCATTTGTAGGCTATATGGTAGTCAAATGTAGGCTTTATCGTAGTCAGCTTAATGGTGGTCAAATGTAAAGCTTTATGGTAGTCAAATGTGGGCTTTATGGTAGTCAAATGTAGGCTTTATCGTAGTCAACTTAATGGTGGTCAAATGTAAAGCTTTATGGTAGTCAAATGCAGGCCTTATGTAGGCTTTATGGCAGGTCAAATGTAGGCTTTATGGCAGGTCAAATGTAGGCCTTATGGCAGGTCAAATGTAGGCCTTATGGCAGTCAAATGTAGGCTTTATGGTAGTCAGCTTAATGGCGGTCAAATGTAGGCTTTATGGTAGTCAAATGTAGACTTCATGGTAGTCAAATGTAGACTTTATGGTAGTCAAATGTAGGCTTCATGGTAGTCAAATGTAGACTTTATGGCAGTCAAATGTAGGCTTTATGGTAGTCAAATGTAGACTTTATGGTAGTCAAATGTAGACTTTATGGCAGACAAATGTAGACTTTATGGTAGAAAAATTTAGACTTTATGGTAGTCAAATGTAGACTTTATGGCAGTCAAATGTAGACTTTATGGCAGTCCAATGTAGGCTTTATGGTAGTCAAATGTAGGCTTTATGTTAGTCGAATGTAGACTTTGTGGCAGTTGAATGTAGGCTTTATGGTAGTCAAATGTAGACTTTATGGTAGTCAAATGTAGGCTTTATGGTAGTCAAATGTAGGCTTGATGGTAGTCAAATGTAGACTTTATGGTAGTCAAATGTAGACTTTATGGTAGTCAAATGTAGACTTTATGGTAGTCAAATGTAGGCTTTATGGTAGTCAAATGTAGGCTTCATGGTGGTCAAATGTAGGCTTTATGTTAGTCGAATGTAGACTTTGTGGCAGTTGAATGTAGACTTTATGGTAGTCAAATGTAGGCTTTATGGTAGTCAAATGTAGGCTTGATGGTAGTCAAATGTAGACTTTATGGTAGTCAAATGTAGACTTTATGGTAGTCAAATGTAGACTTTATGGTAGTCAAATGTAGACTTTATGGTAGTCAAATGTAGACTTTATGGCAGTCAAATGTAGGCTTCATGGTGGTCAAATGTAGGCTTCATGGTGGTCAAATTTAGGCTTTATGTTAGTCGAATGTAGGCTTTATGGCAGTTGAATGTAGGGTTTGTAACAGTCATAAGTAGTGCTGTGTAGGTTCTCATTAACTACTTATAATGTCTTATGACAGTGTCATGACAGCTAATGGCAGTCTAATGTAGCCTTGAACAGGTTCTAATTAAATGTATGTCTCTATCAGAGCTAGTGATCATCAAGCTCAGGTTTTCACATCACAGTGAGCTGACTCCCTGGTGTCTCCAGAAGCGCTCAGTCACAGTTTAGTAATGTAGATCTGTCATGACTCAGAGAATATAGAGTACAGTTCAGTGATATACGACGAGTCTCTCTGAGGAGTAACAGATAAACACCAGGGCACTAGCCAGGGTCTGAGTTTTAGTGCATTTCTATACACTAAAATGCTATTTAGAGAACAGCAAAAACAAGCAAATATTACCCCAGCCATTGTTACATTGGTTGCTGTAGATTCATTCTTCTCAGTCAATCTCCAAACACATAGCCTATTAGCTATACAATTAGCCACTACACATCCACTCAGCACCGGGATTTAAAAACTATAATTTAATACATACAGAGGGATCTGTTAGTAATTTTTTATTATTATTTTGCTTTACAGAACCTTTTTCTATTGTTGCAATTTTACAGCAAATTTCCTGCAATTCTACACATTTCGCCGTGGGGTGTGGAGACATTTTTGTAGTTTTAAAAGCAAATTTCCTGTAATTCTACACATTTTCCATGATTTATACCATGTTATCATGATATGAGTGCGAGTGACTAACAAAATCAATGGGGGCCCCCCCTGGAGGACAGGGCCCCTAGGCACGTGCCCCCGGTCGGTAATTCTGCCATTATTACGACAACTTTAGATAGCTGGCTAGACTAACTAGACTAATTTACCAATCTAAAAATGTTTTAACTGACATGGGCTTATTGAGTGACTGTTAGTGAGTGACATTAACTGAGTGTACAAACATTAGGATCATAGCTTTCACCTGGATTCACCTAGCCAGTCTACGTCATGGAAAGAGCAGGTGTTCCTAATATTTTGTACACTTAGAGTTTATATACACAGTTTATTAGGTACACCACCATGGTCAAGAAAATGGTGTGCTCCTACAGAATCCCGTGGCTGGAACTCGCTATATAAAGCAGGTATTGAGGCATCGAGGCATTCAGTTACTGTTCGATTGAACATTAGAATGCGCAAAATGAGTGACCGAAGCAACTTGATCGTGATATGATCGTTGAAGCCAGGCGTTCCTAACGTTTTGTGCACTCGGTGTATAACAAAAGAGAAACAACTGATGTACAAACAAGTTTCAAAATGTCACCTTGTGGATTCTACTATTCAGTAAGTTGAGACCCCGACAGAATTCCCCCATAATAAATAATGATACATATTATATTTTAAATATATTTGTTTAATTACAGAGGATCTGGACCTCGGTGTCCTCATATGTAACTACGGCCCTGGTTAACACGCTAGAGCTCTAATACGATGAGCCAGTGATTGACTGGCAGGGCCATGCACAAGGGCAAGAGGAGGAATTACGCCTGAGCAATCACACACACTCCTCGAGCAACACACTCTGCACGCGCATAAACACACAGATAGAAACACACACAGAGACATACCACACACATACAGAGACATAACCACACACTATGGCACATGCACGCACACAAGCACACACACACCCTGCGCTCGCACACACACACACAGGCACACACACCCCAACCACCTCTCCTCTGATGCCCTGCCAAGCCTGCTGTAACAGGGCCCAGGGTGAGAGACTGGCCCAGAGAGGGTGAGTTGCCCTGTTCCTGCTCTAATGACAGAGAACCATCACTCTTCAGGGCTACACTATCAACCACCTGCTAGGAGAAAATGTGTGTGGTGAAAAATGTGTGGTGGGTTATGTAATTTACAGTGTGTGTGTGTGACAGTGTGTGTGTGTGACAGTGTGTCTGTACACTGCACTGCCACCGTGGCGATGACTCTTATCCAAAACCCTTCCGGAAGTCTGCATGTGTCTCCTGCTGCTTAGCGCCCCGGCCACAGTCCTGGTACGGATGCGCTCTTATTGTGGGTCTAAGCCGCAGAGCAATTAGATTTGTTTATACAGAGCGCTTCAGAGGAGCTTGTCATCCTGTCAGGGCCCATTTCCCCATGGCTCCACAGCCTGAGTCCTCAGGGCTGCCTCCCTGGGGCCCGACCAGCCTGACAGACAGGGGCCACATTACTGGCAGCGTCGTTAACCGGACCTGGATTTAAATCATATTCGAGATCTTTCACATGCTTTTAGCATTTTCTCTAGGCTGCCTATAGTGCCAGATGGATGGGGTTTGCAGTGCCAGATGCCTATAGTGCCAGAAGGATGGAGATGTTCTATTGGTTCCATTGTGCCAGGCAAGCTCAATCAAGCACAGATAAATTATTTTAAATTATTTTAAATTGTATTTGGACCCAGGTCTGCAAGGTACTGTCAGTTCTTACCAGAGCCAGATGAAGAGAGGCGGAGACAGGAGACTCACGTTGCTTCATGATTTCAGGGCAGGCACATCACCGGCCACCTCAGACACCACGAGCGGTTGGAGGGCCCCCAATCACCTCCAGAGGTTGTGTCCCAAATGGCACCCTATTCCTTATATAGTGCACTACTATATAGGGCCCATTAAAAGCAGTGGATTTGGAACGCAACCAGGATGATGACTACTCTGACTGAGGACGGATGGAAGAGACACTAGTAGCGCTGTCTGTCTGCCAGCATCAACAACAAAGTGGCTGCCAGCAGTTGACTCCTGATACTTACTCACTCTGATCTAAAATAAAAGATGTCAGATACCTAAGGTTTTGGTCATTGCCAAGGGATCAATGGATGGACCAGAGATGCTTTATTTTCTAGTTCTGGCAGGAAGGGATCCTACAACAGAGATACAGATCATCAGCCATGGCATGAAACAGGAGTGAAATGCATTAAGCTTTTCTACTAAGGAGAACCAAACAAAACTGTCAGGATCGAGTAAGTAGAGTGCCCTGTCTGGTAGATAACACAACCTCCCCAAAAATTCATCGCCCCCCACACACACTCCCAAAAACCTCTCAACCTTTTCCAAATGCCATGCCAACTGATAACAAAACACTTCATCTGAAGCACCTTACGAGGCCAGAGTATCCCCCTCTTTGATCTCTCTCTTGCTGCGATTCACCTCTTTACTAAACTATTCCCTGGAAAACTAAAGAAACAGTTACACAACGGAAATCTCAAGCTCCTTGCTGTACCAAATCTCACATTTATATCAACACAGCCACTCTCAAGTAGGGTTGGCCGGTATCCAGAATTTCATATCATCATGCCGTCCTTCCCTCATCCCTGGATTTACGGTATTACCGGCTTAATACACAAGGGGGCACCAAAATATGCTAAAAAGCTGCTTGGAGAAGATGGGGGAGGAGCAGACAGGCCGATAACAGAGAGGAGAAAAATGCAAGGAAATCAAAAGATAGCAGCGACAGCTGTACAGATCCAAAGGTCATGTACTTCTCAAACACAGCAGAAAGCCAACACAATATGATGCCCGTCACCTTATTAATTCAGTCACTTAGATAACTAGCAAGTTAAGCTTATTTAATCAGTTTTCAGCTGTACTAACATAATTGCAAAAGGGTTTAGCCTTTTAAAACTATAAACTTGGATAAGCTAACACAATGTGCCATTGGAACACAGGAGTGATGGTTGCTGATAATGGGCCTCTCTGCGCCTATGTAGATATTCCATAAAAAATCTGCCATTTCCAGCTACAACAGTCATTTACAACATTAACCATATCTACACTGTACTTCTGATCAATTTGATGTTATTTTAAATGGGCAAAAAATATGCATTTCTATCAACAACAAGGACATTTCTAAGTGACCCCAAACTTTTGAACGGAATTTTTCAACCGCACCTTGTATTGTATCCCAATAGCCAGAAGATTGGGTAGGGGGGTGGGGCATGGGAAGCATTTGAACTACAGAAATTCAGCCGTAGGAAATCCATACATTTTGACCATTTATATTTCGCCAATTAAAACGTATTTGGGCTAGGGGGGGCAGTATTTTGACGTCCGGATGAAAAGCGTGCCCAAAGTAAACTGCCTGTTACTGAAGTTAGGATTTTACATGTAATTGGTAGATTTTGATAGAAAACACTATACAGTTTCTAAAACTGTTAACATCATGACTGTGAGTATAACAGAACTGATATGGCAGGCAAAACCCAGAGGACAAACCATCCAGAAACAAAAAGAAATTCAGTCTACCACTGTTTCAATGGCTGTCATGTTTATTATGAGGTGAAATCCTCCCAGATTGCAGTTCCTAGGGCTTCCAATAGCTGTCAACAGTCTTTAGAAAGAGTTTCAGGCTTGTTTTTGGAAAAATGAGCTAGAGTTTGTAGTTTCTCTGGCCCCGATTTTGGCTGTAGTGTTTTCATGCTCGTGGGTGAGAGCGCGTTCTTTGTTGTTTATCTCCGGTAAAGACAATACATTTTATCGTTTATTTACGTATTAGGGTAGCTGAGGTATGATTATAAATGTTGTTTGACTTGTTTGGATACATTTATTTGTAACTTTTGGGATTCATTTTGTATGCATTTTGAAGGAGGGAAACCGGTGGATTATTGAATGACGCGCACCAGCTAAACTGAGTTTTTGGGGTTATAAATAAGGACTTTATCGAACAAAAGGACCATTTGTGATGTAGCTGGGATCTTTTGGAGTTCCAACAGAAGAAGATCTTCAAAGGTAAGGCTTTTATTATATCGCTATTTCTGACTTTCGTGGCACACCTGCCTGGTTGAAAAATGTTTTTCATGCTTTTGTATGTATGCGGGACGCTGTCCTCAGATAATCGCATGATGTGCTTTCGCCGTAAAGCCTTTTTGAAATCTGACACCGTGGCTGGTATACAAGAAGTTAAGCTTTATTTTGATGTATGACACTTGTATTTGAATTTCGCGCTCTACAATTTCACCGGATGTTGTTGAGGTGGGTCGCTAGCGGAACGCCTGCGCCAGAAAGGTTAAAGCAACTGGAATATTATTTCATCTAATGAGGTCATATTGAATTGATTTGCGCTTTCTATTAAAGTTTCTGGCAATGGTTTTATTTAAGGAAGGAAATACACACTGCCTTGTATTCAAACCCTGTAAGAACAGACACTGGAGATGAGAAGCAAGTACAGGGAGTAACCATTTAATGAAACACGGACAGGAACAGAACACGGACAGCATCTGGACAGGGGAAAACCAAAAACATACAATAATGCGACACAGGGATCTAACCGAGGGGCAATCAACAAGGTAATGGATTCCAGGTGAGTCCAGCGAGCGCTGATGCTTGTAATGATGGTGACAGGTGTGTGTAATTATGGGCAGCCTGGCGCCTTCGAGTGCCAGAGAGGAGGAGCGGGAAGCAGGCGTGAACCCCCCCTCTAGGGGAGACACCTGGCATCCCACCTGGGCGAGCCTGATGGGTCCGTCGAGGCATGGCGCTGGACAACCCGGCTGAGGTGTAGAAGCCCAACGAGCCGGCTGAGGCGTGGGAGCCCGACAAGCCGGCTGAGGCGTGGGAGCACGACGAGCCGGCTGAGGCGTGGGAGCCCGACGAGCCGGCTGAGGCGTGGGAGACCGACGAGTCGGCTGAGGCGTGGGAGACCGATGAGCCGGCTAAGGCGCGAGAGCCCGACGATCCGGATGAGGCATGAAACGCCTGATGATCCCACTGAGGTGTGGGATCCTGACGAGCCGGCTGAGGCGTGGGAGCCTGACGAGCCGGCTGAGGTGTGGGAGCCTGACGAGCCGGCTTAGGCATGTTAGCCCGACGAGCCGGCTGAGGCATTGCGTGGGATGGGCGCCTGCCAATGCCAACCGAGTCAAGGAAACCTCTCAAGCCAGCTAAGGTGTGAAAGCCCAACGAGTCAGCTGAGGCACCCCCGGTTCCTACGGCAGTGGCACCTGGACCGGACGTCACCAACAAAACAAAAACCTCCCTGATGCTTCAAATATTGGTGTCAGCATTCTGTAAGGACAGACGCTGGAGACGAGAAGCAAGTACGGGGAGTAACCATTTAATGAAACGCGGACAGGAACAGAATACAGACAGTGTCTGGACAGGGGAAAACAAAAACTACAATAATGCTGACACAGGGATCTAACCGAGGTACAGACAGATATAGGAGGAGCAAACAACAAGGTAATGGAGTCCAGGTGAGACCAGCGAACAAGGATGCGAGTAATGATGGATTTAGGTGTGGGTAGTGATGGGCGTGACAATACCCCATTGCGTTATTCCACATTTTGTTGTGTTACAGCCTGAAATCTAAATGGATTAAATCGTTTTGTTTTTAAATCACCAATCTACACACAATACCCCATAATGAAAAAGTGAAAACATGTTTTAAGCCATTTTTGCAAATTGATTGAAAATGAAAATGAAATACAAAAATATTTAATTGACATAAAGTATTCACACCCTTGAGTCAATACTTTGTAGAAGCACCTTGGCAGCGATTACAGCTGTGAGTCTTTCTGGGTAAATCTTTAAAAGCTTTCCACACCTGGATTGTGCAACATTATTTTCAAAACTTTCAAAGCTCTGTCAAATTGGTTGTTGATCATTGCTAGACAACCATTTTTAGGTCTTGCCATAGATGTTCAAGTAGATTTAAGTTAAAACTGTAATGCTGCAACTCATTGTCTTCTTGGTAAGCAACTCGGTGTAGCTTTTAGGTTATTGTCCTGCTGAAAAGTGAATTCATCTCCCAGTATCTGGTGGAAAGCAGACTGAACCAGATTTTCCTCTAGGATTTTGCCTGTGTTTACCTCCATTTGTTTATTTTTTATCCTGAAAAACTCCCCAGTCCTTAAGGATGAAATGCATACCCCTAACATGATGCAGCCACCACTGTGCTTGAAAATATGGGGAGTGGTACTCAGTAATGGGTTGTGTGGGATTTATCCCAAACATAACACTTTGTATTCAGAATATTTTTGTTGTTGTTGCAGTATTACTTTAGTGCCTTGTTACAGGATGCAAGTTTTGGAATGTTTTTATTCTGTACAGGCTTCCTTCTTTTCACTCTGCCAATTAGGTTAGAATTGTGGGGTAACTACAATGTTGTTGATCCATTCTCAGTTTTCTCCTATCACCGCCATTAAACTCTAACTGTTTTAAAGTCCCCATTGACCTCATGGTGAAATCCCTGAGCGGTTTCCATCATCTCTGGCAACTGAGTTAGGAAGGACACCTGTATCTTTGTATTTTTTTTTTACCCATTTACCAATAGGTGGCCTTCTTTGCGAGGCATTGGAAAACCTCCCTGGTCTTTGTGGTTGAATCTGTGTTTGAAATTCACTGTTAGACTGAGGGACCTTACAGATAATTGTATGTGTGGGGTATAGAGATGAGGTAGTCATTCAAAAATGATGTTAAACACTATTATTGCACACAGAGTGAGTCCATGCAACTTATTATTTGACTTGTTCAGCAAATGTTTACCCTGAACTTCTTTAGGTTTGCCATAAAAAAGGGGTTGAATATATATTGACTGAAGAAATTTCAGCTTTTAATTGTTTTTATTAATTTGTAAAAATGAGGCCAATGACACAAAATCTCAAATTAATCCATTTTAAATTTTGGATGTAAAGCAACAAAATGTGGAAAAAGTCAAAGGATGTGAATACTTTCTGAATGCAGTGTATCTACTCCCATGTATTGAAAATAGGAAACGATTGGGAGTAGAGATGGAGTTCTCCATCGGGTCTTGAGAGGCAGTAGGGATGATTTGGTTAGATAAATTTTTTAACTTCAGATGCAGCTGAATTTATCTATGATCGTCAATGTGTTTGGGAGCGATAGAGATACATTGTCCAGACACAGTAAAATATCGTCTGCAATGAGAGATAATACAGCCCAAAGAGCTACTGTTTCTGATGAAGCATTTAAGATATGTAAGAGTTGTAAGGTTAACCGAGGACAAAAGTTTTGTTAACAAAGAAGAGGAGTACTTCATTCTTTTAGAAAGGTCTTAGTCTGTCTTGGTGTGTCACACCCTGACCTTAGTTATCTTTGTTTTCTTTATTATTTTGGTCAGGTCAGGGTGTGACTAGGGTGGGTATGTTGGTTTTTGTATTGTCTAGGTTTTTTTTGTATATCTAGGGTTTTTTGTAAGTCTAGGTATATGTAGGTCTATGGTGGCCTGAATTGGTTCTCAGATGCAGCTGTCTATCGTTGTCTCTGATTGGGGACCATATTTAGGTAGCCATTTGCCATAGGGTATTTGTGTGTTCTTATTCTACTCATATTTGCTTCACGGTTCGTTTTGATGTTTTGTTCAGTGTTCTTTCTTTATTAAAGAAGCATGTACGCTTACCACGCTGCGCCTTACGACGACCGTGACATGGTGTGGCTTACAATCAGATGTGTAGAGTTCTTTACAGAAGTGGGAGAATCTTTTATTGATTTATTTGGGTTCTGATAGTAGTTTCCGTTTCAGAGTCAATAATTGCTATATCAGCTAATTGATCAATACTGCGTAGCTTGTTGGCCAGTAAACATCTGGGACGATTACAATGGAAGTATCAAATCAAATTATATTTGTCACATGCGCCGAATACAACAGGTGTTACAGTGAAATGCTTACTACGAGCCTCTAACCAACAATGCAGTTTCAAAAAATACAGATAAGAATAAGATATAAAAGTGACACGTAATTAAAGAGCAGCAGTGAAATAACAATAGCGAGACTATATACAGGGGGGAACCAATACAGAGTCAATGTGCGGGGGCACATGGTTATTTGAGGTAGTATGTACATGTACAGTGGGGCAAAAAAGTATTTAGTCAGCCACCAATTGTGCAAGTTCTCCCACTTAAAAAGATGAGAGGCCTGTAATTTTCATCATAGGTACACTTCAACTATGACAGACAAAATGAGGAAAAAAATCCAGAAAATCACATTGTAGGATTTTTTATGAATTTATTTGCAAATTATGGTGGGTTTCACGACTGTCTTGGTGTGCTTGGACCATGTTAGTTTGTTGGTGATGTGGACACAAGCTCTCAACCTGCTCCACAGCAGCCCTGTCAATGAGAATGGGGGCATGCTCGGTCCTCTTTTTCCTGTAGTCTACAATCATCTCCTTTGTCTTGATCACGATGAGGGAGAGGTTGTTGTCCTGGCACCAAACAGCCAGGTCTCTGACCTCCTCCCTATAGGCTGTCTCGTCGTTGATCAGCAAACTTAATGATGATGTTGGAGTCGTGCCTGGCCGTGCAGTCATGAGTGAACAGGGAGTACAGGAGTGGGCTGAGAACACAGCCCTGAGGGGCCCCTGTGTTGAGGATCAGCGTGGCTGATGTGTAGTTACCTACCCTTACCACCACTGGGGTGGCCCGTCAGGAAGTCCAGAATCCAGTTGCAGAGGGAGGCGTTTGGTCCCAGGATCCTTCGGCTATTGATGAGCTTTAAGGGCACTATGGTGTTGAACGCTGAGCTGTAGTTAATGAAAAGCATTCTCACATAGACGTTCCTTTTGTCCAGGTGGGAAAGGGCAGTGTGGAGTGCAATGGAGATTGCACCATCTGTGGATCTGTTGGGGCGGTATGCAAATTGGAATGGGTCTAGGGTTTCTGGGATGATGGTGTTGATGTGAGCCATGACCAGCCTTTCAAAGCACTTCATGGCTACAGACGTGAGTGCTACAGGTCGGTAGTCATTTAGGCAGGTTACCTTAGTGTTCTTGGGCACAGGGACTATGGTGGTCTGCATAAAACATGTTGGTATTACAGACTCAGACAGGGAGAGGTAGAAAATGTCAGTGAAGTCACTTGCCAGTTGGTCAGCGCATGCTCCGAGTACACATCCTGGTAATCCGTCTGGCCCTGCGACCTTTTAAACGGGTCAACATTCACAGGTCTTACTCACATTGGCTGCGGAGTGCATGATCACACAGTTGTCCGGAACAGCTGGTGCTCTCATGCATGTTTCAGTGTTATTTGCCTCGAAGCAAGCATAGAAGTTATTTAGCTCGTCTGGTAGGTTTGTGTCACTGGGCAGCTCTCGGCTGTGATTCCCTTTATAGTCCAATGGTTTGCGAGCCTTGCCACATCCGACGAGCATCAGAACCGGTCTAGTATGATTCAATCTTAGTCCTGTATTGACGCTTTGCCTGTTTGATGGTTCGTCAGAGGGCATAGCGTGATTTCTTATAAGCTTCCGGGTTAGAGTTCCGCTCCTTGAAAGCGGCAGCTCTAGCCTTTAGCTCAGTGTGGATGCTGCCTGTATTCCATGGCTTCTGGTTGGTGTATATACGTGCGGTCACTGTGGGGACAATGTCATCGATGCAATTATTGATGTGGTGTACTCCTCAATGCCATCGGAGGAATCTCAGAACATATTCCAGTCTGTGCTAGCAAAACAGTCCTGTAGCTTAGCATCTTCTTCATCTGACCACTTTTTTATTGATCTAGTCACTGGTGCTTCCTGCTTTAATTGTTGCTTGTAAGCAGGAATCAGGAGGATAGAATTATGGTCAGATTATGGCCAAATGGAGGGCGAGGGAGAGCTTTGTATGTGGAGTGTGTGGAGTATAGGTGGTCCAAAGGTATTTTTCCTCTGGTTGCACATTTAACATGCTGATAGAAATTTGGAAAAAAATATTTAAGTTTCCCTGCATGAAAGTCCCCGGCTACTCTGGTGAGGCGGCGCTCCTAGTTTATCGTAGAATATAGCTCATTCAATGCTGTCTTAGTGCCAGTCTCTGACTGTGGATGTATGTAAACAGCTAAAAAGAATACAGATGAAAACTCTCTCGGTAGGTAGTGTGGTCTACAGCTTATCATGAGATACTCGAGCAATAGCTTTAGATTTCCTTACATATCGTGAACCAGCTGTTGTTTACAAAAATACATAGATCGCTGCCCCTTGTCTTACCAGACGCCACTGTTCTATCCTGCCGGTACATCGTATAACCAGCCAGCACTATGTTGATGTTGTCATCGTTCAGCCATGACTCCGTGAAGCATAAGATGTTAGTTTTTTATGTCCTTTTGGTAGTTTAACCTTCCGCATAACTCTACGATTTTATTGTCCAAAGACTGCACGTTTGCTAGCAGAATGGAGGGAAGTGGGGGTTTATCCGATCGCCAGCAAATTCTCAGAAGGCAGCTGGACCTTCGGCCCCTCTTTCGCCGCCTCCTCTTCACGCAGATCACGGGGTTCGTGGCCTGTTCCCGAGGAAGTAGCGTATCCTTCGCGTCGGGCTCGTCAGAGTCATGAAAGGAAAAAGACGATTCTGCTAGTCCGTGGTGAGGTATCGCAGTCCTGATGTCTAGAAGTTATTTTCGGTCATACGAGATGGTAGTGGCAACATTATGTACAAAATATGTACAAAAAATAAGTTGCAAACAACACAAATAAGCAAACAAAAAAACACAATCGGCTGGGGGCACGTAAAACGTCTGCCATCTTCTCCGGTGCCATCTTATAATGGTTGAGTCTTACTCTATGGCTGACAAATTCTGTGCTCTGTCTTATCAATAAATTAAGTTCCGTCTTAACTTTGGAAAGAGTAATAACTACCTGGTCTTAAAAAAGAGTGTTTGTTGAGAATGCTCTAATGCAGTAAACAACATCTTTCATTGTGATTCATTCAACCCAGTTGCAAATGCAGTTGCATTATTTTTTAAATTAAAACCTTTTGGTGGCATTCCACAGAATTCAGTGATCATCGACTGGATTTGTATTGATCATTATGAATTAATTTAGTTACATTTTAAATTGATCACAGAATGTATGATTTCGTAGTAATGAAACGTTGAAACGCCATCTTGTGTCTCTTTTAGTAGATTCTAATATTGGAAGTTGGCGTAAGCGTGATGTCAGACAAGCTCAGACGAGCCTTGATTGAGTGTGGATTGTAGTTAGTAGATTTGTCTCGCATGTCCAAAATGGCATTCATGTTTGTTCCAATAACCAGATGGAATTCAGTTCATTCTAACAATATCCTGTTCAGAGAATCAAAAAAACATAAGATCATATGGATTTGGAGTGTGCACAATTTTCTTTCCATTATGAAAAATGTAAAGAAAAGTGATTCTGCCTTCTTGGTCTTCACCTTTAACAAAGACTGTGATTTTGAGTTTCTTATGTATCATTATACTTACACATTTAGTTATGTTTGGAGCTGATGAAAAAGCAGCCAGTTCTGTATTCTATGTGTGTCCGTGTGAAGCAGGTGTGTTTCTTGGAGCATTGCAGAAGACTTTTGATACAATGTTAGTTTAGCCAGGTGCCTTGAACTCAGACCTGGGATCAGATAGTATTTGAAATCTTACAATGATGAAGTACTTGATGAAGTACTTGAGGGAGGCAGCAGCTCAGCCCATTGAGCCCATTCACTCTGTGTTCTGTTCCTGTCAGAAGACTTTTGATACATCTGCAAATGGTTAGTGTCTTTTCTTAGGAAGTTGGGCCTAAATCGTGTTAGCCGCTAATGCTAATTGCTAGAGGAATATGTTAGCTACATGAAGTAGCTAAGAAAAAACATTCAGTGTAGCCAAAGTGTCAGGTCTACTCTCGCTCGCTCCCTCCAACACTCGATGTCGCCGGCCTACTAACCACCGGTCCTGGCAACCCATTAGTAGCACACCTGGCAACCTTCATTACGCACGCCTGCGCCTCACCATTAGGCACAACTGGACATCATCACCTCCCTGATTACTCCTTATTCTAGCGCTCCATTGTTGTCACTCATCATGCCATATTGGTTCTGTTGTCATGTCAGACACTTCTCTTGTTTTGTATCGCTCCATGTTCCTTTATATTCTTCCTGACTCCCTGCGTCTCCATTATACAAATATTATAGGGTCTCCTAGGAAACACAACACTTTGGTTCCTACAATGTCAAAACTCCTCCTGGCATTTTCAAACACTGTATTCAAAGTGCCCACTATTATATTCTAACTATAGAATTAGAATAATCATTCTCTTTCGATGATTCCAACAGTTCACCCAAGTGAATACAATTGCAAAATGTTGTTAAAAATAAGGCCTAAATTGCTTGCCCATATTGTGCAGCCCTACGTGGCAGTGTGGAAATGACCACAAATGAGTGCAGGAAATGCATACATTTATGAAAAGGCTGAAACATTTTTAGGGTTGAATTGAACAGTATAAAACAAACAGAATGGAGAAAGACCCATTGAAATCACGTAGAAGGTGTGTTGGCACCCTAGAGTCACACACTACTCATAAAGCACATTTAGAACTTTTATTATTAAAAAACATAAAATACCGTCAAATTGTGTAAAAAAAAATGTATACAGTGATATGCTATTTTGGCCATCTCACCCAGCCCTAATGTGTGTATGTACATGCTAATCCTCAAAAATGAGTGTTCAAATTCCTAGCACAGGGTTAAATCAGACATCTTTCTGCTGTAATACTGACTGGCATGGTTGAGCACAGTACAGGGAGCTTAGTTAGTGGCCCAGTCAGGCCTACAGGTCTATTCATAGCCCTGATCTGTGTTGAAGCAGATGTTGGGTTGGAGGTGCTGTGCTGGGATCCACAGGCGGGTTAACCTCAGGGGACTTGTTCATGTTGGCTTAATGTTGGCATGTAAACACCAAACTCAGCCCTGTGAGTAATGGGGGTGAAGAGTTTATTAAAGGTTCCATGTCTCAGAGAGAATGTGCTGCTTAGTACTATGGACCACACCGACTGGAACTGACCTGTCAAATTACAGTGCTTCTTACAAGGAATGTGAAAGAATGTTCAGAAGTGAGTGCAATCAGCACTTCAATATCTTTGAATAGATGTTCTGTGTGAATGAAACGGTCTTGTATTGAAAGGTTCATGATTTTGTAGTGATACAGAGAAATATTCATTTTTAGCTGGTAGAGATGTCTTAATTTGCAATGGCTTGTCTCTCTAATAAAGCAGTGATGGGTGACAACAACAATCATGTCACAATAAACACTGGGTCATTAAATTGATTTAGTTTAGAGTATGAGCACTGCATATTGTATAGGCAGCTCTGCCTCAGTAGTCCATCCAGTTGTTTGATGGCTACTCTGCCTGCACACAAACACTGTCAATTCTCCTCGATCAGCTATTCATTGGAGGAACATGCTGCAAGGCATACAAACCCACAACAACCAATTGAATACCTGACAGCTTTACTCTAGTCTAGATATATGCCACTGTTTCTTTCTTTCTCATATCTAATATACTCAAAAAAGCACACAATAAATATGAATTTCCTTTTCATACCTAGTAAACTGTCCTCCCAAGAGAAAAACAAAAGCACTGCATTAAGTGACTGTCCCTAAAAAACAACAACTCCCCTTCAAAACAGCCTACGTGGCAACAATATGAATCAGAAACATGTATTCTATTGTCACAGTTGACTACAAAGTGTAAACATTACAATTATGTCAACAAATCATGCCCCATTTTGCCAAACTCCACATGCAACTCTGCCCACTTCGGTACCCTTCATTGAATGGAGCTCCGTTGTTTCATCACTCTCAACGCATTCAAAGGTCACGGCCGTTTGAGACTGAAAAGCCCTAGCTATACGGATTGACCAACTCTAGTTTGCATGCCCTTCCAAATATCTTGCGGAATAGGTGGTTGGAATTTATTGGTCCCCAGTGGTGGGGAGTATACTGGTAGCGAGACCATAGACTGCTGATTATGTATCTGGTTATGTATATTTTGATAATCATTATCACTATCATTGCTAGCATAGCTAACGTTAAGTAGATACGTAACTAGCTAGCTACAGCAGTACAACTCGGATTTGGTACTTATTTGGATAACATTTCAAAAGAATGCAAATAATTAGTAGGAAAAACTTTTATCATGATTGTGATGTTGAGCGATTGACTTTAGATGCAGTATAACTTTCGCCAGCAAACTAAGATTGAGGGGACCACCGTATTTTAGCTAGCTAACATTAGCATTGCTAGCGATTTTAGACAAACTTTTCTCGCAACAGTAATGGCAACATTGCCATCTCTATGAAGTCAATTTTACAATATCATAATATGGCAACGTTGTTTCCTACTAATTATTTTCCTACTATAACACTGTCATTGTGTTTCGTCGATGGGGAGAAAATTATTAGGTAGGTTTAGTCTGACCTGTTCAAACTTCAACAAAGTATATGTTTGTGTGTCGGATATCACATATCCCTAACTGCCATTGTTAATTGAACAGTAACTGTGTGTGTATGTGTTCACAGATGCATGAGATGCAGAGAGAACTGGCACTCAATACATCCACTCAACACGTGATTACTAATAATACAGTACAGCACAAATGTCCAGTAATAGCAAAACCCTTTTCATTCCATGTGTCACTGACTAAATTTGTCTCAACTCTGCCTATTTCTACAGATGGACTGGAGAAGCTTTTGCCAGACAACAGCCTCATTCGTTTGATCGGGAGACCATCACTGAGTAGGTTTTATCTGAGCTGTTCAAACTTCAACATAGTACCTGTTTGTGTGTCAGATATTACCCATCCTAACTGCCACTGGTAATAGAACATTGACTATGTGTTCAGAGAAACATGTATGGAGCCAGCACATGGAGACTTGCAAGATGATGTGATGTCGAGATTGACAAATGGACTTGATACTGATGTCTCTGAATGGAGAGAGATCTGGCACTCGGCCTTAACATTTGACTTGTATTGTCTTTTTTATTATTCAATTGAATGGTATCAGTCAATATGGGGAGGGAGAAACACTGTGTATTCTGCACCAGGATCAGGGAACTCTTGTTGTATATGGGACACCGCACAGAAAGGTATGACTAGGGCTGTTGCGGTGACGGTATTACCGCCACACTAGGCTACCCTGCCGCCCCAGTTAACTACACATGGTTGATGATATTACTAGGTTAACTAGCTTGTCCTGCGCTGCATACAATCGATGCGGTGCCTGTTAATTTATCATTGAATCATAACCTACTTTTCCGAACGGGTATTTTAACAAGAGCATTCGCGAAGAAAGCACTGTCGTTGCACCAGTGTGTACCTAGTAGCCTAGTGGGTAGCCTAGTGGTTAGAGCGTTGGACAAGTAACCGAAAGGTTGCAAGTTCATATCCCTGAGCTGACAAGGCACAAATCTGTCGTTCCGCCCCTGAACAGGCAGTTAACCCACTGTTCCTAGGCCGTCATTGAAAATAAGAATTTGTTCTTAACTGACTTGCCTAGTTAAATAAAGGTAAAATAAAAAAAATCTATGCCTTTCTTAAAATCAATACACAAGTATATATTTTTAAACCTGCATATTTAGTTAATATTGCCTGCTAACATGAATTTCTTTTAACTAGGGAAATTGTGTCACTTCTCTTGCGTTCTGTGCAACAGAGTCAGGGTATATGCAGCAGTTTGGGCTGCCTGGCTCGTTGCGAACTGTGTCAAGACTATTTCTTCCTAACAAAGACAGCCAACTTCGCCAAACGGGATGATTTAACAAAAGCGCATTTGCAAAAAAGCACAATCATTGCACAAATGTACCTAACCATAAACATCAATGTCTTCCTTAAAATCAATACACAGAAGTATATTTTATTAAACCTGCATATTTAGTTTAAAGAAATACAGGTTAGCAGGCAATATTAAACTAGGGAAATTGTGTTACTTCTCTTGCGTTCATTGCACGCAACCGTAAGGCTCTCCAGAGGGTAGTGAGGTCTGCACAACGCATCACCGGGGGCAAACTACCTGCCCTCCAGGACACCTACACCACCCGATGTCACAAGAAGGCCATAAAGATCATCAAGGACAACAACCACCCGAGCCACTGCCTGTTCACCCCGCTATCATCCAGAAGGCGAGGTCAGTACAGGTGCATCAAAGCTGGGACTGAGAGACTGAGAAACAGCTTCTATCTCAAGGCCATCAGACTGTTAAACAGCCACCACTAACATTGAGTGGCTGCTGCCAAGACACTGACTCAACTCCAGCCACTTTAATAATGGGAATTGATGGGAAATTATGTAAAATATATCACTAGCCACTTTAAACAATGCTACCTAATATAATGTTTACATACCCTACATTATTCATCTCATATGTATACGTATATACTGTACTCTATATCATCTACTGCATCTTTATGTAATACATGTATCACTAGCCACTTTAACTATGCCACTTTGATTACATACTCATCTCATATGTATATACTGTACTCAATACCAGCATTTCGCTACACTCGCATTAACATCTGCTAACCATGTGTATGTGACAAATAAAATTTGATTTGATTTGATATATGCAACAGTTTGGGCCGCCTGGCTCGTTGCGAACTAATTTGCCAGAATTTTACGTAATTATGACATAACACTGAAGGTTGTGCAATGTAACAGGAATATTTAGACTTGGATGGATGACACCTGTTAGATAAAATATGGAACGGTTCAGTATTTCACTGAAAGAATAAACATTTTGTTTTCGAAATGATAGTTTCTGGATTCAACCATATTAATGACCAAAGGCTCGTATTTCTGTAAGCATTCATTCTAACAGCACTTTTGTGTGTTTGACAGGCATTGCGCTGTTTATGACTTCAAGCCTATCAACTCCCGAGATTAGACTGGTATAACCGATGTGAAAAGGCTAGCTAGTTAGCGGGGTGCGCATTAATAGCGTTTCAATCGGTGACGTCACACGCTCTGAGACTTGGAGTAGTTGATCCCCTTGCTTTACAAGGGCCGCGGCTTTTGTGGAGCGATGGGTAACGATGCTTCGAGGGTGGCTGTTGTCGATGTGTTCCTGGTTCGAGCCCAGTTAGGGGCGAGGAGAGGGACGGAAGCTATACTGTTACACTGGCAATACTAAAGTGCCTATAAGAACATCCAATAGTCAAAGGTAAACGAAATACAAATGTTATAGAGAGAAATAGTCCTTTAATTCCTAGAATAACTACAACCTAAAACTTAACTGGGAATATTGAAGACTCATGTTAAAAGGAACCACCAGCTTTCATATGTTCTCATGTTCTGAGCAAGGAACTTAAACGTTAGCTTTCTTACATAGCACATATTGCACTTTTACTTTCTTCTCCAACACTTTGTTTTTGCATTATTTAAACCAAATTGAACATTTATTGATGATTTATTTGAGGCTAAATTGATTTTATTGATGTATTACAGTGGGGCAAAAAAGTATTTAGTCAGCCACCAATTGTGCAAGTTCTCCCACTTAAAAAGATGAGAGAGGCCTGTCATTTTCATCATAGGTACACTTCAACTATGACAGACAAAATGAGAAGAAAATCCAGAAAATCACATTGTAGGATTTTTAATGAATTTATTTGCAAATTATGGTGGAAAATAAGTATTTGGTCACCTACAAACAAGCAAGATTTCTGGCTCTCACAGACCTGTAATTCTTCTTTAAGAGGCTCCTCTGTCCTCCACTCGTTACCTGTATTAATGGCACCTGTTTGAAACTTGTTATCAGTATAAAAGACACCTGTCCACAAACTCAAACAGTCACACTCCAAACTCCACTATGGCCAAGCTGTCAAAGGACACCAGAAACAAAATTGTAGACCTGCACCAGACTGGGAAGACTGAATCTGCAATAGGTAAGCAGCTTGGTTTGAAGAAATCAACTGTGGGAGCAATTATTAGGAAATGGAAGACATACAAGACCACTGATCTCCCTCGATCTGGGGCTCCACGCAAGATCTCACCCCGTGGGGTCAAAATGATCACAAGAACAGTGAGCAAAAATCCCAGAACTACATGGGGGGACCTAGTGAATGACCTGCAGAGAGCTGGGACCAAAGTAACAAAGCCTACCATCAGTAACACACTACGCCGCCAGGGACTCAAATCCTGCAGTGCCAAACGTGTCCCCCTGCTTAAGCCAGTACATGCCCAGGCCCGTCTGAAGTTTGCTAGAGAGCGTTTGGATGATCCAGAAGAAGATTGGGAGAATGTCATATGGTCAGATGAAACCAAAATATAACTTTTTGGTAAAAACTCACCTCGTCGTGTTTGGAGGACAAAGAATGCTGAGTTGCATCCAAAGAACACCAAACCTACTGTGAAGCATGGGGGTGGAAACATCATGCTTTGGGGCTGTTTTTCTGCAAAGGGACCAGGACGACTGATCCGTGTAAAGGAAAGAATGAATGGGGCCTTGTATCGTGAGATTTTGACTGAAAACCTCCTTCCATCAGCAAGGGCATTGAAGATGAAACGTGGCTGGGTCTTTCAGCATGACAATGATCCCAAACACACCTCCGGGCAACGAAAGAGTGGCTTCGTAAGAAGCATTTCAAGGTCCTGGAGTGGCCTAACCAGTCTCCAGATCTCATCCCCATAGAAAATCTTTGGAGGGAGTTGAAAGTCTGTGTTGCCCAGCAACAGCCCCAAAACATCACTGCTCTTATAGGAGATCTGCATGGAGGAATGGGCCAAAATACCAGCAACAGTGTGTGAAAACCTTGTGAAGACTTACAGAAAACGTTTGACCTCTGTCATTGCCAACAAAGGGTATATAACAAAATATTGAGATAAACTTTTGTTATTGACCAAATACTTATTTTCCACCATAATTTGCAAATAAATTCATTAAAAATCCTACTATCCTTTCTGGATTTTTTTTTTCATTTTGTCTGTCATAGTTGAAGTGTACCTATGATGAAAATTACAGGCCTCTCTCATCTTTTTAAGTGGGAGAACTTGCACAATTGGTGGCTGACTAAATACTTTTTTGCCCCACAGTTTTTTTGCCCCATACAGTTAAAATAAGTGTTCATTCAGTATTGTTGTAATTGTCATTATTACAAATGCATTTTTTTATATTTATTTTTTTATTTCAAATCGGCCGATTAATCGGTCCTCCAATAATCGGTATGGGCGTTGAAAAATCATAATCGGTCGACTTCTATTCTGTTTTTCTGAAATTCCTTTTCTTCATAACGTGTCTTTAGATCTGACTAAAATAAATAATGCATTTATTGTGATGGTGTAAATTAAATTTATTTATTATAATTTTTTTAATGTAGACATTCCAAAGGCGCACATCAGTGGCTTGTTTGCAGCTTCTATGCTGCAAACAATGTTCATTAATGGTCAGTTAATGACAAAATGTCATGACTGCCACAGTCCTAGACCGTATGACCACTCTGACATGTTTGCCAAGGTATCCCATTACCACCAAACAAAATGTCATGACTGCCACAGCCACAGCCCTAGACCGTATGACCACTCTGACATGTTTGCCAAGGTATCCCCTGGGGCGGCAGGTAGCCTATTGGTTAGAGCGTTGGACTAGTAACCGGAAGGTTGCATGTTCAAATCCCGAGCTGACAAGGTACAAATCTGTCGTTCTGCCCCTGAATGACAGCCTGTTCCTAGGCTGTCATTGAAAATAAGAATTTGTTCTTAACTGACTTGCCTAGTTAAATAAAGGTAAAATAAAATAAAAAATTACCACCAAACAAAATGTCATGACTGCCACAGCCCTAGACCGTATGACCACTCTGACATATATGCCAAGGTATCCCATTACCACCAAACAAAATGTCATGACCGCCACAGCCCTAGACCGTATGACCACTCATGACATTTGCACAGTATCTGTGTCGACTGGAAATGACAATGAAAAATGAACACTGCTTCTGTGGTACTATGTAAAGGGTGGTTTATTCTATATGGATCTGTTACTACATTTGAAAGTTATCAAAACACTTAGATTAGAATATGTACATTAATTCTGCAATTGCATTCTTCTCATATTACCTTGTGGGCTACTGACCTATTCAAAGGTAATTTGCTGTTATTTGACTGATGTTGCTGTTGCTGTGATCAGGTCATACTTGTGAATAAGACCCTGGTCTGAATGGGTTTTCCCTGATTAAAGACTAAATAAATAAAAGCTTCCTCTGGCATCTCACCTTATACTGTATCTGCCTGTAGTTATTGAACTCAACCTGCAGGAGGTTTGTTTGTTGTGATTGAGCTGTTTCCAGCTGTGGGCAAGGTTCTGATAGATGGGTGTGTCCAAGAAACACCAACATCAAACCACACCACCAAGCCAACTCACGTTTGGCTTCTGTCATGGCCACCAGCATTTCTTGAGGAGCAAGCCAAAAAACAAGACCAAATCAGCATTTCTTGAGGAGCAAGCCAAAAAACAAGACCAAATCAGCATTTCTTGAGGAGCAAGCCAAAAAACAAGACCAAATCAGTGGGTGCAGTTCCTCTTAACAGAAAATCACCTTCCGGTGTAAAATCCATGGAAATTAAAAACAAAAAACTGTGTTTAAAGTGAGAAGTAGGCATTGGTCTGAAGCTGAAAAATAAAGGAAATTCACATGAGCACTACAATGCCTACTTCACCCATACTCTACCCAGGTTTTCCAGCACAGCTTTGATCTACTACAGTAGCTATGTTGGTTGTATTTCAAACAATGGGTATGCAGGTTGCTTAGCATTCAAACCTTCTCAAACAGCTTACTTCATATTCTTCAGTGAAATAATGGACTTTACAGTGTCTTGCTATTAAAATAATGTATACAGTGCCTTTGGAAAGTATTCATACCCCTTTACTTTTTCCACACTTTGTTACGTTAATAAAGCCTTATTCTAAAATGAATAAAGCATAAATAATCCTCAGCAATCTACACACAATACTCCATATTGGCAATGTGAAAACAGATTTTTAGAAATGTATTCATTCAAAATTATTTATTTATTCAAAATAAAAATATACTTATTCACATAAGTATTCAGACCCTTTGCTATGAAACTTGAAATTGAGCTCAAGTGCATCCTGTTTCCATTGGAGTCCACCTGTGGCAAATTCAATTGATTGGATATGATTTGGAAAGGCACACACCTCTATATAAGGTCCTATAGTTGACAGTGCATGTCAGAGTAAAAACCAAGCTATGAGGTCGAAGGAATTGTCCGTAGAGTTCCGAGACAGGGTTGTGTTGAGGCACAGATCTGGGGAAGGGTACCAAAAAATGTCTGCAGCATTGAAGGTCCCCAAGAACACAGTGGCCTCCATCATTCATAAATGGAAGAAGTTGGGAACCACCAAGACCATTTCTAGAGCTGCCTGAGCAATCGGGGGAGAAGGGCCTTGGTAAGGGAGGTGACCAAGAACCCAATGGTCACTCTGACAGAGTTCCTCTGTAGAGATGGGAGAACCTTCCAGAAACACAACCATTTCTGCAGCACTCCACCAATCAGGTATTTATGGTAGAGTGGCCAGATGGAAGCCACTCCTCAGTAAAAGGCACATGAGCTTTGAGATTGCCAAAAGTCACCTACAGACTCTCAGACCATGAGAAACAAGGTTCTCTGGTCTGATGAAACCAAGATTGAACTCTTTGGCCTGAATGCCAAGCGTCACATCTGGAGGAAACCTGGCACCATCCCTACGGTGAAGCATGGTGGTGGCAGCATCACATCTGGAGGAAACCTGGCACCATCCATATGGTGAAACATGGTGGGGGCAGCATCACGTCTGGAGGAAACCTGGCACCAACCCTACGGTGAAGCATGGTGGTGGCAGCATCACGTCTGGAGGAAACCTGGCATCAACCCTACGGTGAAACATGGTGGTGGCAGCATCATGCAGTGGCGATGTTTTTCAGCGACAGGGACTGGGAGACTAGTCAAAGATTGAGGAAAAGAGGAACAGAGAAATGTACGGAGAGATCCTTGATGAAAACCTGCTCCAGAGCGGTCAGGACCTCAGACTGGGGCAAAGGTTCACCTTCCAACAGGACAACAACCCTAAACACACAGCCAAGACAACGCAGGAGTGGCCTCGGGACAAGTCTCAATGTCCTTGAGTGGCCCAGTCAGAGCCCGGACTTGAACCTGATCGAACATCTCTGGAGAGACGTGAAAATAGCTGTTTTCAGCAACACTCCCCATCCAACATGACAGAGCTTGAGATGATGTTTCAGTTTCAGTTTATTTATTTATTTTTTGCAAAAATGTCTAAAAACCGGTTTTTGCTTTGTCATTATGGGGTACTGTGAATTTGTTGATGAGGGAAAAAAAACTATTTAAAACATTTTAGCATTTGGCCTCCCTTGATTATTTTTTTTAATAAAATAATAGCCAATCAGTGTTGAGCTAAACTGAGTGAGCTCAGCTGTGAATGCTCCTTGCACACCAGAAATAAAGTGTCAATGAAAGCCAGTTTGGATTTGGCTTCACACCAATCACATCACATTAGAAGCTAAACGTCATTGAAAGAAAAGTTGAATTGTTGAATCTCGTTGTGTCGTTGTCCTCCGGTGCCTAGCTAACTAGCTAAAATTGTCCCTTTCCTAAATTAGCCATGGATGGAGATAGGGATTTTGACGTACTTTTTTACATACATTCTCCATATTGGCCAATCATTATAACGGCGATTCTGATCCAACCATAAATTCATACAGATGTTGCTCTCCGGTTTTGTAACGAATTTATTCTGCCACTATATCAAAGGCACATGAACTAACAAGTTATAGAGAAAACAATGCAATTATCACATACAGTAGGTTGTAATATGGCTTCTTTTTTTCCCCTGGCTTCTCTCTTTCCCTCTCTCCCTCTCCCTCTCCCCCTCTCCCACCCCTGGTGACAGTTGACCATGACCTGGTTGCCCTAGGGAGGGGGGAGCTGGGGGGCGAGAGAAGGGCAGAGTGCGTCTATGATCAGGGGTGGTGGTGGAGAGAGATTGGTCTGTTCACATGCACTCTTTACACAACCCTGACAGACACACGGCCCGCAGAAGGGCCCTGTGTTGTATGTCTGTCTTAAAAAAAGACAGTAGGAAGGGTAAGGGAGGGAGAGTGAGTGTAAGAGAGAAAGAGGACCGAGGGAGATGACAGATAGATGATAGATATGAGATAGCAAGACAATGTGGCAGAGAAAGACAAAAAATACAAACAGACCTTCTCCAACCTCAACCAGTGTAGACCACAGCAGGTTAAACGAGTCTTTATGGTAGAGTGGCCAGATGGAAGCGACTCCTCAGTAAAAGGCACATGAGAGCCCGCTTTGAGTTTGCCAAAAGGCACCTACAGACTCTCAGACCATGAGAAACAAGGTTAGGAATGTGTCAGTCAGTTGTGGAAACCAAGACAACTTGACCCTGCCTGTCCAATATCTATTGTAGCTGCTGGGTTCAAGACACTCCCCCTCACTAGCTCTGTGATGGTCATGGATGACAGTAGTTGGCCAACCAAATAACCTCAGTCACCGTAATAACCGCTTTTAAGGTGCACATTTCACCTCTCCTCAGCTTCTGACTGCATGTGCTGCCATATAAATAGAATGAATAGAACGGAGTTCCCCATTTAAGTCAATGATGGCATAATACAACACTTTGATTGTTTCAGCAAGGAGCTACAAAGTTTCATCACATTTTTAAGAGTTTATGTTACCGCAAAAACGGACTCAACCGCACGAATGCCCGGACGTCTCATTTTCAGTCAGCTGTTTGCCACCTCCCTCCAAAAAACAAAATGTTTATGACGGTTATTTTATTTTCCTGATGGTCTTCATCAATAACCGTCAGTTACATGGTTATATGGTATTGTGCCAGCCCTACCCCATCCCCTCCTGTCCCACCTCCTTCAGACACGGTTGTCAAGGCCCCCAGAAGAAAACCAGGTCAATTCCGTACAGGATGTCTTACAAAACTAGAGAGCGGCGGGAAATCTGTATCTGCAGTCTGTCTTGTCAAAACAGGGCCTCTGTGCAGTCTGGAGCTGGGGCTGAACGCTGGGGCTGAACGCTGAGGCTGAACGCTGGGGCTGAACGCTGGAGCTGAACGCTGAGGCTGAACGCTGGGACTGAACGCTGGGGCTGAACGCTGAACGCTGGGGCTGAACGCTGGAGCTGAACGCTGGGGCTGAACGCTGGGGCTGAACGCTGGGGCTGAACGCTGGGGCTGAACGCTGAGGCTGAACGCTGGGGCTGAACGCTGGTGCTGAGCGCTGGGGCTGGTTCGGGTAAATGGTGCTGTGAGGGATGACCGAGGAAGAAAGCAGGATAAGGTGGGGATAAATAAACTATAAAGAGCTCCTGAGCCTAAATATTAGGTCTGGAGAAGTGGGCTTAGATATTGTGTCTGTGGAGAAGAGGCAGACTTCCTCTGTCCATCCTCTTCCTGAAGTACAACCTCAGTGGTATTATGGCTGTGTTATGACTGAGGTTGTTGTGGTCTATTCAGTTGAATATTAAACGGGTACTAACCTGCTATTAAAAGGTCACTGTCTGGCTCTGGCTACAGGTGTGTCTATTCATGAACTAGGTGAATATGAAAAGAATTGGCACAGAACTATCACAAAGGTATATAAACAGCTATATAAGCATATATAAGGGGCGGTAGGTAGCCAAGTGGTTAGAGTGTTGGGCCAGTAACAAAGGTTGCTGGATCAAATCCCTGAACTGGCAAGGTCCAAATCTGTCGTTCTGCCCCTGAACAAGGCAGTTAACCCACTGTCCCTAGGCTGTCATTGTAAATAAGAATTTGTTCTTAAGTGACTTGCCTAGTTAAATTTTTTAAATATAAACACCTATATAAACAGCTATATAAACAACACTATGTCACATCCCCCAATATGTTACAAATCACAGGATATAAACCCATCATAACAACTATCCCATGAATCTTATCAGAGTGAGTAATCACATGGTTAGCCTTATTAAGTTATATGTTATGAGCTGTATTCAAGGGATACTTCAAGATGTTGGCAACAAGGCCCTTTATCTACTTCCCCAGAGTCAGATGAACTCATGGATATCATTTGTATGTCTCTGCATGCAGTTTGAAGGAAGTAGCCAATTAACGCTAGCACAAGTGCTAACTAGTATTAGCACAATGACTGGAAGTCTCTGGTAACTGCTAGCGTGCAATGACTGGAACTCTATGGTATAGACTTCATCTAGAGGTTGAAAGAAACTAACACCTGTTTAGGAGAGGTGCTGGCTAGCGGAGTAGAACACCTGTTTAGGAGAGGTGCTGGCTAGCGGAGTAGAACACCTGTTTAGGAGAGGTGCTGGCTAGCGGAGTAGAACACCTGTTTAGGCGAGGTGCTGGCAAGAGGAGTAGAACACCTGTTTAGGCGAGGCGCTGGCTAGCAGAGTAGAACACCTGTTTAGACGAGGCGCTGGCTAGCGGAGTAGAACACCTGTTTAGGAGAGGTGCTGGCTAGCGGAGTAGAACACCTGTTTAGACGAGGCGTGGCTAGCAGAGTAGAACACCTGTTTAGACGAGGCGCTGGCTAGCGGAGTAGAACACCTGTTTAGGGGCAGTGCTGGCTAGCAGAGTAGAACACCTGTTTAGGTAAGGTGCTAGCTAGCAGAGTAGAACACCTGTTTAGGTAAGGTGCTGGCTAGCAGAGTAGAACACCTGTTTAGGCGAGGTGCTGGCTAGCAGAGTAGAACACCTGTTTAGGCGAGGTGCTGGCTAGCAGAGTAGAACACCTGTTTAGACGAGGTGCTGGCTAGCGGAGTAGAACACCTGTTTAGGAGAGGTGCTGGCTAGCAGAGTAGAACACCTGTTTAGGTAAGGTGCTGGCTAGCAGAGTAGAACACCTGTTTAGACGAGGTGCTGGCTAGCGGAGTAGAACACCTGTTTAAGTGAGGTGCTGGCTAGCAGAGTAGAACACCTGTTTACTAGCGGAGTAGAACACCTGTTTAAGTGAGGTGCTGGCTAGCAGAGTAGAACACCTGTTTAGGTAAGGTGCTGGCTAGCAGAGTAGAACACCTGTTTAGGCGAGGTGCTGGCAAGAGGAGTAGAACACCTGTTTAGGCGAGGCGCTGGCTAGCAGAGTAGAACACCTGTTTAGACGAGGCGCTGGCTAGCGGGGTAGAACACCTGTTTAGGAGAGGTGCTGGCTAGCGGAGTAGAACACCTGTTTAGACGAGGCGTGGCTAGCAGAGTAGAACACCTGTTTAGACGAGGCGCTGGCTAGCGGAGTAGAACACCTGTTTAGGGGCAGTGCTGGCTAGCAGAGTAGAACACCTGTTTAGGTAAGGTGCTAGCTAGCGGAGTAGAACACCTGTTTAGGTAAGGTGCTGGCTAGCAGAGTAGAACACCTGTTTAGGCGAGGTGCTGGCTAGCAGAGTAGAACACCTGTTTAGGCGAGGTGCTGGCTAGCAGAGTAGAACACCTGTTTAGACGAGGTGCTGGCTAGCGGAGTAGAACACCTGTTTAGGAGAGGTGCTGGCTAGCAGAGTAGAACACCTGTTTAGGTAAGGTGCTGGCTAGCAGAGTAGAACACCTGTTTAGACGAGGTGCTGGCTAGCGGAGTAGAACACCTGTTTAAGTGAGGTGCTGGCTAGCAGAGTAGAACACCTGTTTACTAGCGGAGTAGAACACCTGTTTAAGTGAGGTGCTGGCTAGCAGAGTAGAACACCTGTTTAGGTAAGGTGCTGGCTAGCAGAGTAGAACACCTGTTTAGGCGAGGTGCTGGCTAGCAGAGTAGAACACCTGTTTAGACGAGGTGCTGGCTAGCGGAGTAGAACACCTGTTTAGGAGAGGTGCTGGCTAGCGGAGTAGAACACCTGTTTAGGTAAGGTGCTGGCTAGCGGAGTAGAACACCTGTTTAGGAGAGGTGCTGGCTAGCGGAGTAGAACACCTGTTTAGGAGAGGTGGTGGCTAGTGGAGTAGAACACCTGTTTAGACGAGGTGCTGGCTAGCGGAGTAGAACACCTGTTTAGGTGAGGTGCTAGCTAGTGGAGTAGAACACCTGTTTAGGCGAGGTGCTGGCTAGCGGAGTAGAACACCTGTTTAGGAGAGGTGCTGGCTAGCAGAGTAGAACACCTGTTTAGGTGAGGTGCTGGCTAGAGGAGTAGAAACTACCTCGAACTTCCTAAATACTGGATGCAGAGACAAAAGTCTCGGCAGTGTGTTTACAGGCTTTTAAATTAACTCTGATTTCTCCAGTGAGAATAATGGCAGATAAAGATTGAAGAGGTGGGGATCAGGCTAGTGGAGGGGAGTGTGGACTCCTCTGTCTCCTTAAATGTGAAGAGCTGTAGCCTCAATTGTTAGAGCGACAGCAACAATAACCATCAGAGTGCAGTATTCTGGCTGGGGCAAAGTAGGTGATTGATGACTCAGGCTCATCAGACCGCATCAGGGGAACAGATAAACACTTTAAGAAGACTGGAGGGAGGGGGGACTATTTACCTGACATACAGTTATTGTTGAATGGGGGGGGAGAGAGAGAGGGGGAGAGAGAGAGAGAGAGAGAGAGAGAGAGAGAGAGAGAGAGAGAGAGAGAGAGAGAGAGAGAGAGAGAGAGAGAGAGAGAGAGAGAGAGAGAGAGGAGATCTAGAGAGAGGAGAGAGATAGAAGAGAGAGAGAGGAGAGAGAAGGGAGAGAGACAGAGAGAGTGAGAGAGAGAGATCTAGAGAGAGAGAGCGGAGAGAGGAGAGAGACAGAGAGAGATCTAGAGACAGAGAGAGATCTAGAGAGAGAGAGGAGAGAGAGGAGAGATCTAGAGAGAGAGGAGAGAGAGCGAGAGAGATCTAGAGAGAGAGAGGAGAGAGCGAGAGAGAGAGAGGAGAGAGAGCGAGAGAGATCTAGAGAGAGAGAGGAGAGAGATCTAGAGAGAGAGCAGAGAGAGCGAGAGAGCGAGATAAAGAGTGCGAGAAATTACCATACAACAGACCATATATTCACCCTGCACACCCTAATTGACAACCAAACAAACCAAAACAAAGGCAAAGTCTTCTCATGCTTTGTTCATTTCAAAAAAGCCTTTGACTCAATTTGGCATGAGGGTCTGCTATACAAACGGATGGAAAGTGGTGTTGGGGGTAAAACATACGACATTATAAAATCCATGTACACAAACAACAAGTGTGCGGTTAAAATTGGCAAAAAACACACACATTTCTTCACACAGGGTCGTGGGGTGAGACAGGGATGCAGCTTAAGCCCCACCCTCTTCAACATATATATCAACGAATTGGCGCGGCACTAGAAATGTCTGCAGCACCCGGCCTCACCCTAATAGAATCCGAAGTCAAATGTCTGCTGTTTGCTGATGATCTGGTGCTTCTGTCACCAACCAAGGAGGGCCTACAGCAGCACCTAGATCTTCTGCACAGATTCTGTCAGACCTGGGCCCTGACAGTATATCTCAGTAAGACCAAAATAATGGTGTTCCAAAAAAGGTCCAGTCACCAGGACCACAAATACAAACTCCATCTAGACACTGTTGCCCTAGAGCACACAAAAAACTATACATACCTTGGCCTAAACATCAGCGCCACAAGTAACTTCCACAAAGCTGTGAACGATCTGAGAGACAAGGCAAGAAGGGCATTCTATGCCATCAAAAGGAACATACATTTCAACATACCAATTAGGATTTGGCTAAAAATACTTGAATCAGTCATAGAGCCCATTGCCCTTTATGGTTGTGAGGTCTGGGGTCCGCTCACCAACCAAGACTTCAGAAAATGGGACAAACACCAAATTGAGACTCTGCTCTAAAAGGAAGCGATTCCCAAACCTTCCACAACAAAGCCATCACCTACAGAGAGATGAACCTGGAGAAGAGTCCCCTAAGCAAGCTGGTCCTGGGGCTCTGTTCACAAACACAAACACACCCTACAGAGCCCCAGGACAGCAGCACAATTAGACCCAACCAAATCATGAGAAAACAAAAAGATAATTACTTGAAACATTGGAAAGAATTAACAAAAAAACAGAGCAAACTAGAATGCTATTTGGCCCTACACAGAGAGTACACAGCGGCAGAATACCTGACCACTGTGACTGACCCAAAATTAAGGAAAGCTTTGACTATGTACAGACTCAGTGAGCATAGCCTTGCTATTGAGAAAGGCCGCTGTAGGCAGACATGGCTCTCAAGAGAAGACAGGCTATGTGCTCACTGCCCACAAAATGAGGTGGAAACTGAGCTGCACTTCCTAACCTCCTGCCCAATTTATGACCATATTAGAGAGATATATTTCCCTCAGATTACACAGATCCACAAAGAATTCGAAAACAAATCCAATTTTGAAAAACTCCCATATCTACTGGGTGAAATTCCACAGTGTGCCATCAGAGCAGCAAGATTTGTGACCTGTTGCCACGAGAAAAGGGCAACCAGTGAAGAACACACACCATTGTAAATTCAACCTATATTTATGCTTATTTATTTTATCTTGTGTCCATTTGTACATTGTTAAAACACTGTATATATATATAATGTGACATTTGTAATGTCTTTATTGTTTTGAAACTTCTGTATGTGTAATGTTTACTGTTAATTTGAATTGTTTATTTCACTTTATATATTATCTACCTTTACTTATGAAACAGGCTTTGAAAGGGAATCGCTGTCACGCTTGTGATATTTTGTTTCTGTTGCTGAGAACACATGGAACACAGAACAAGGGAAACCCTTTGTTAGAGGGGACTACATTAAACCAACACAACCCTTGGCCTGTCCATTTGTACATTGTTAAAACACTGTATATATATATAATGTGACATTTGTAATGTCTTTATTGTTTTGAAACTTCTGTATGTGTAATGTTTACTGTTAATTTGAATTGTTTATTTCACTTTATATATTATCTACCTCACTTGCTTTGGCAATGTTAACACATGTTTCCCATGCCAATAAAGCCCTTGAATTGAATTGAATTGAATTGAGAGGAGAGAGGGCGATCTAGAGAGAGAGAGAGAGGAGAGAGGAGAGCGAGAGAGAGAGAGCGAGAGATCTAGAGAGAGCAGAGAGAGAGAGAGAGAGAAAAGGAGAGAGAAAGAGAAAAGGAGAAAGAGAGAGAACGAAAGAACAAATGATATAGTCAGCTACGAGTACAATAACACTTAACCCAAACAACTCTGCTCAGCCTAAACTATCCCAGGTTTGGATAATTGAGCCTCAGTGATCTTTGTACTTCTTTCTTCTCATAAGCTGAGTTAATAAGCTCAGTAAAACAGGAAATTGAGAAGTTCTGAGTGTTACTAGATAAGAGCTTCTCTGAATGATATTCTGCCAACAGCCGCATCACACACTATTCATTTATTAATATTTTTGGCATGGCCTATTATAGTGATAAGGGATTGGAATTTGATTAAGAGTAGATCAGTTTTACTGATAGCTAATGTCTGCTCTCTCTGGCAATTGTTGCCTCCCTGACCTTCAACTGTCACTTCAGTTTTTGTACTAATATGTATAATTAATATGCCAGAGTCAATAAGAGCCTATGAGGACATCTCCTTTGACGAGGCCATTGATGTCAACATGGAAGGTTTCAACTACACACACAAACATACAATCACACACGACACACGCATTCTTGCTCGGGTTGCACACACACACGTACGCATGCACACTCACACTATTCCTTGAGGTCTGAAAGCCACATGAGTAATACAATCCTAATGCACTCATAACTGAGAGTATCCATCAATATCGATCGATAAGGCCCCTGACCAAGAAATCTATCTCAATGTTGCTGCTGCTGCCAGAGCTAATGGTTCAGATAGGACTTCTTAATTAGGCTGGGTTGGACAGGACTTCTTAATTAGGCTGGGTTGGACAGGACTTCTTAATTAGGCTGGGTTGGACAGGACTTCTTAATTAGGCTGGGTTGGACAGGACTTCTTAATTAGGCTGGGTTGGACAGGACTTCTTAATTAGGCTGGGTTGGACAGGACTTCTTAATTAGGCTGGTTTGGACAGGACTTCTTAATTAGACTGGGTTGGACAGGACTTCTTAATTAGGCTGGTTTGGACAGGACTTCTTAATTAGGCTGGGTTGGACAGGACTTCTTAATTAGGCTGGGTTGGACAGGACTTCTTAATTAGGCTGGGTTGGACAGGGCCCAGCCATGCAGACACTTCATATCATTGATATGAAATCTATTGCAGAGGCCTTGAGCTGTGCACTTTTTCTACTCCATCCGATTCAAGGTGAGTTCTTGTGAGGAGATTACAGTACGTTCACAGTGACAACTTCTGGCGTGTTTTAATGAATGAGTTTAAAAACAGTAAAAACACAGTCTAACTTTACTTAGATGCTAATAGAAGGCTATGCTCTTCAGACATCATCATAGTAATCATAACAAACTTTACTTATGAAACAGGCTTTGAAAGGGAATCGCTGTCACGCTTGTGATATTTTGTTTCTGTTGCTGAGAACACATGGAACACAGAACAAGGGAAACCCTTTGTTAGAGGGGACTACATTAAACCAACACAACCCTTGGCCTGTCACACACACACATCAGCTGTTTTACCCACAGACAGGCACACAAGGACACACAACCCTGTGAGAGAAGAGTCAGTGGGAATCCATATCAAACGCAACTTCCATTGCGTAACCAACAGCCAAAACCAACTGAAGGGTAAACTCCACAGTTATACAAGCGCAACAGATGAGATAGTGTGATAATTGTTGCATGGGGAGAGGAAACTTTGCCTGCAGACCTTTACATGCTGGGACAAATGTGTCAAACACTTTCACAATGTTTGAGCTGCACTTGATGTAGTTCGCCCAGATGCCAGTACAATTAAACTATTGTAATAGCCCAAAAAGTGAAAACTCCAAGCTAAATCAAGCATATCTCAATAATCAGATTTGATTTCTATGCATTTGACCCAGGCCTGGTATTGGTGACTTAATGTACCACCTGAATGTCCCGTGGTTTGTTCCAAATGATAAATGTTGAGTAAACCCACCCAGTTCATAACTAACCAGAATTAACAGCTAGGAACCAAAGGTCAATGTCTGTTATCAGAAATCCTGAACTCTGCCAAACAAACACCTTATATTCCTTTTGGACTTCTTTATATACTAAAGGCAGGTGTGAAAGTAAGCCAATGCGGTCCGGCAAAATAAATAGTGGGGGTCCGCCGTACCCGTAAATCACCCGTAAATCACAATAATGAACGATTACACAATTATCTAACATTACTGCATGTCAGCTGCATGAAAAATGTGTGGTACACGCTCTTAAATGTTCTTACAGTGGAGATGAGTGGCTGATACCGAGACACTGTGGAGAGCAATGGATGCACCAATTCAGGCTACAAGTGTAGGCCTAATGACAATAGCAGAAAGTCATTACAGTACACATTTAGGTGTTTTGTAACAGATGAGCAATGTTTGGATACTGAAATTATTTTGAGTGGACAAAAGCGCACGGGTAGCCTACAGGAAGGCTTTTTTGAAGTGATTGTTTTACAAACAGATTTAAACATGACTGGTTGTGCTTACGTTACATTAAAAGGTAATACATGTTAAAAGTTATATGACAAATGTACTAGGACTACCAGGCCCACAGAAATCCTATGAAATGGATAGAGATTCTATAAGTAATTCTATGATTACACCGAGGCTATAAAGAATGTGTGTGCATACATCACCTTGCACACACAGGGAGAACGTAGCGGTAAGAAATTAAATCTACCTTCACACCTGAATAAAGGTACCATTAATCCTTATCTGGAGTAGATTCCATTTGGATTATTAATCTCACATTGACTACCGTAATGGGTTTTATATACCAATTTTACAATGAAATGATATTTGTTGAAGAAGCCTCTGGACTTCACAAGGATAAACCAGATCATACATTCTGCCACTGGTTTAATCTTGGTAAAGATAATCTAAACCTCTGAAGTGAAGAGCATACAGTAGAAATAGCTTCCAACATTGGGTTACATGAGACCAGGATTTATTATCGTATGATCTTTCTGGACTGAACTGGAGGAACCCTTTGGGCGTGGTCCTCATCAGTCTGTTAGTAAAACAAACGTTACGTTCTCTTCTTAGGTCTTTTAAGGATTGCTTACGCAACAAGCAGTCAGTTTATCTCGACAGTGCCTCTCATCAGAGCGCTAATCTATCAAACACATTTTAGGGCAAATCCCTATTACTGATGAAACTGGTAGAAACTGGAAATCTATAGGAAGTCAAGTACATCTAACCAGTATATGTGGCAGTCACAAATGACTAGCTGAGAGAGCTAGGTTCTGGGATACAGAGAAGGATCAGAAGACTGCCGTTTCTTCCCCATCGCCCAGACAATAAAGCTTGGTTAAACCAGTGAATGCTGCGCCCATGGTGTCACACACACACACACACACACACACACACACACACACACACACACACACCTATAGGCTATAATATGAGCTCCTTACTGATGCTGCTGGTGGACTCATTTACCTCTGGGATTCTGAGATCAGAAGACAGAGGCTGGGCCAATTAGAGAGAAAACAGGCTGTTTGTTTGGCATTAGAAAGACAGGAAGAGAATCCACATTAAAGACTGTAGAGGCATGTTAAATAACCCTGAGGTCTAAACAGTAAATGTGTTGCGTGAAAGCGATTGATTCTTCTAACCCAGGTTAGAGGGGATGGCATTTGAAGTTGAACTATACCCTTCTTATGAATGTAACTGTAATCCATCCAGTCTTATTGGTACAACATTTTATTGTGAGAGGCATTGGACAGCTTTTAAACACGTGTATCCAACCCGGGTTGTCCGTGGAGACTAAAAAGCATATTACTGTAGCTCACAGAACACAAAACGCTGGGCTCTGGGAGCTAACACCAGTCTTCAGGTCTATTAACGCAGGGATAGTTCACTCATCCACCTCTGCTAGACTTCACAACCTCTGTAACCCCCAGCAGCTGTTTGATTCAAGTCACGGCACCAATGTGACCAACCATGTATCGATAATACTTAGACTTGGTAGGGCATTACGACTCTTTATGACATGGTCATAAAGACTTCATGAATGCTAAATGTTACATTATCACAAATCTCTAAGCAAACAATACCTTCTCCATTGGATACAGCAATACACCTTTAAAAAAAATGTTACCTTTATTTAACTAGGCAAGTCAGTTAAGAACAAATTCTTATTTACAATGACGGCCTACACCGGCCAAACCCAGACGAGGCTGGGCCAATTGTGCGCCACCCTATGGGACTCCCAATCACAGCCGGTTGTGATATAGCCTGGATTCAAACCAGGGTGTCTGTAGTGACACCTCTTGCACTGAGATACACTGCCTTAGACCGCTGTGCCACTCGGGAGCCCTACATTACACAGAGACACTAGTTAGATCCAAAATAGTCCTGCTGACCAAACCTTTGACCAATACATGTCCTCTATGTGGAGAGCCATCATGATTACCAGGAGGTTTACAGATCTCCCACTGGTGTGGACTGGGCCCATTAGCAGCCCCTGAGCCCAGCAGAGGTGACTGATGCGATACGACATGGGCTTTCACTGAGCCCATCCAACCGTCAAACACGCTGTCACCACACAGACAACATGGAACCACACAGTCAGTCTGCAGCCCACGGTGCCCATAAATACTGTGAATATGTTAAGTCTGTTTATATTCAGTCTTCTTTATTAGGGTACACAATTAAGTAAACAGGCAGTAAAAACCTCCCTGTCCCTAGCCTGCTGTTTGTACATGCATAATTTATTGGTGTAAGGGTATGTAGTTTATAATATGGACATACTCATACCGCATATGGGGAAAAGATTATGAGATTGGACTGACATGCATTGCACTAATCTGCGCCAATAGTTCTATGCCTAGGAATTATGACTGTTTCAATGAATGCATCTATTTTCACTGGTCAGATGATGACATCCACATGCCTCCTCATTACTGAATGTGCTCTAGTACTGTTCGCAAACAGGAAATCACAGACTACAACCTAATATCTGTTGACAGCTCACATCTGACTAGACAGCTGTCAGTATTACCCATATCAAAGGTTATGGTAGAAAACAGTTTTTATAAAGACTCGCATTTTCCATCACACATCATGTAGCTAGAGAACTATGCTCATAATGTACTCTATTGTTATAACAGACAAATGTCGTACTTCTGCCAGGAATCAGGACATACATTAAAACTTAAGTTGGACAGTGGTCCTCGCGTGACCATATCTGGTCGTCTTTCCAGGGCGTTTCCATTCTTATGATGGCTAATCACATATCCCTTCCTTTGTATAGGCTACCGTTACATCGTAGCCATACGACCTCGATATGGCGCTCTGACAGTGATACATATTCCATGCATTATGAACCAAAGATGACAACAGTAGACCATAGATTTATAGATCCATACTTGAAATAAGCACATGGTCAACAGTCATGTTTTTCTAAAATAAATAGATACTTTATTTACCTCTTTCCTTCTGCTCTCTGCCCCGGGTCTGGTGATCAGAGCCGTGTCACCGCAAACCACGGCAGCATCCTCCACGAACACACAGTCCGGGAGAGACTCGTCCGCGGGGAGTTCAATCACCTCCAGCCCGAGTTTCTGCTTCAGAACCCCGACGTATACCTCATGTTCTCTCTGAGCTTTCTCCAGGTCCACGTCCGAAACGTTCATCCTCAGTGCCTCTTTAGCAAGGGAAGAGGGGATTGCTCGAATAACGGCGTGAGTGAAGTTACCAAAATCTGCCATCACACCAGCCATGTTCCGTTGATTGTTGTTATCCACAAATTGCTCAAACAAATAGCTCGAACAGTAGGCTATTCTAAATATATCAGAGCGAATGTTGTGGGTGTCTCTCTGTTGATTTAGCTTTGTTCGTTTTTTATTCTTTTGGTTCTTTTTTTATTTACTAAACTGACAGCTCAACTCAAACAGGCAACAAACAAGAGACAACGGTTTGATGACGCGCATTAACGTACAATCACGTGAACGAATGTAACCGCTAGTATCGTTTCCCGGTGAAGCCACAGCTCAGCCCGACATGTGACAGACATGTGGCTCGTAAACAGCACAATCAGATTGAGACGCTCTGGCTGGCGCTCATATACTTTGTAACAGCTTTCTATTACTTTGTAACATCGTTCTATCATCGACGAACAAATGGGTTACAAACTCACCACAATGTATTTACATAAAAGAATGTCAGTTAAGGCTAGTGCATAATCATTAATCAAACCGTTATTAAAATGTAGGCTACAGCCACGTGAGTGTTTCACAGTCTTTTCATTCAAAGAGCAAATCTTTATTAATGTGTACATTTCATAACCATATTTTTCAAAAGTTGATTTAAAGATCATGGTCACTGTCATATCTGGCGTATTATTGCAATAGGCCTGCCTACCTGCCAGTTTAGCAAGTGCCAATGCCAAAGCAAAACAAAATACAATTTTCTGAGATTTTTTCATGTAAGATACATTTATATGGGTGTATTGAAACCATTGACAGTAATTTCCTGACAATAACCCCTCCTCCCCCATCAGTCAGTCATCGGAGATTCCCAAAGATTGGAAAGCAGCTGCGGTCATCCCCCTCTTCAAAGGGGGGGACACTCTTGACCCAAACTGCTACAGACCTATATCTATCCTACCCTGCCTTTCTAAGGTCTTCGAAAGAAGCCAAGTCAACAAACAGATTACCGGCCATTTCGAATCTCACCATACCTTCTCTGCTATGCAATCTGGTTTCAGAGCTGGTCATGGGTGCACCTCAGCCACACTCAAGGTCCTTAACGATATCTTAACCGCCATCGATAAGAAACATTACATTGATCTGGCCAAGGCTTTCGACTCTGTCAATCACCACATCCTCATCGGTAGACTCGACAGCCTTGGTTTCTCAAATGATTGCCTCACCTGGTTCACCAACTACTTCTCTGATAGAGTTCAGTGTGTCAAATCGGAGGGTCTGCTGTCCGGACCTCTGGCAGTCTCTATGGGGGTGCCACAGGGTTCAATTCTTGGACCTACTCTCTTCTCTGTATACATCAATGATGTCGCTCTTGCTGCTGGTGAGTCTCTGATCCACTTCTACGCAGACGACACCATTCGGTATACTTCTGGCCCTTCTTTGGACACTGTGTTAACAACCCTCCAGGCAAGCTTCAATGCCATACAACTCTCCTTCCGTGGCCTCAAATTGCTCTTAAATACAAGTAAAACTAAATGCATACTCTTCAAACGATCGCTGCCTGCACCTGCCCGCCTGTCCAACATCACTACTCTGGACGGCTCTGACTTAGAATACGTGGACAACTACAAATACCTAGGTGTCTGGTTAGACTGTAAACTCTCATTCCAGACCCACATCAAACATCTCCAATCCAAAGTTAAATCTAGAATTGGCTTCCTATTTCGCAACAAAGCATCCTTCACTCATGCTGCCAAAAATACCCTTGTAAAACTGACCATCCTACCAATCCTCAACTTCGGCGATGTCATTTACAAAATAGCCTCCAATACCCTACTCAACAAATTGGATGCAGTCTATCACAGTGCAATCCGTTTTGTCACCAAAGCCCCATATACTACCCACCATTGCGACCTGTACGCTCTCGTTGGCTGGCCCTCGCTTCATACTCGTCGCCAAACCCACTGGCTCCATGTCATCTACAAGACCCTGCTAGGTAAAGTCCCCCCTTATCTCAACTCGCTGGTCACCATAGCATCACCCACCTGTAGCACGCGCTCCAGCAGGTATATCTCTCTGGTCACCACCAAAACCAATTCTTTCTTTGGCCGCCTCTCCTTCCAGATCTCTGCTGCCAATGACTGGAACAAACTACAAAAATCTCTGAAACTGGAAACACTTATCTCCCTCACTAGCTTTAAGCACCAACTGTCAGAGCAGCTCACAGATTACTGCACCTGTACATAGCCCACCTATAATTTAGCCCAAACAACTACCTCTTTCCCTACTGTATTTATTTTGCTCCTTTGCACCCCATTATTTTTATTTCTACTTTGCACATTCTTCCACTGCAAATCTACCATTCCAGTGTTTTACTTGCTATATTGTATTTACTTTGCCACCATGGCCTTTTTTTTGCCTTTACCTCCCTTATCTCACCTCATTTGCTCGCATCGTATATAGACTTGTTTATACTGTATTATTGACTGTATGTTTGTTTTACTCCATGTGTAACTCTGTGTCGTTGTATGTGTCGAACTGCTTTGCTTTATCTTGGCCAGGTCACAATTGTAAATGAGAACTTGTTCTCAACTTGCCTACCTGGTTAAATAAAGGTGAAAAAAAAATCGCTGCTAAGAACAAAGTGCGCTTCTTTGACAAGCTATTCCAAGCCATGGTGCATTTCCACTACGGACTTACGCCAGTGGTTTACCCAAAAGGCTCAGACTCAATGGGCCATGGCCTCAGAGGACCTGCTCTGACTTGGAGTACTTTTCTGCTGTTAAGACATGGTTTAACATGCCTCCTGTCTCAGCCTCCAGTATTTATGCTGCAGTAGTTTATGGGTCGGGGGGCTAGGGTCAGTTTGTTATATCTGGAGTACTTCTCCTGTCCTATTCGGTGTCCTGTGTGAATTTAAGCGTGCTCTCTCTAATTCTCTCTTTCGGAGGACCTGAGCCCTAGGACCATGCCTCAGGACTACCTGACATGATGACTCCTTGCTGTCCCCAGACCACCTGGCCGTGCTGCTGCTCCAGTTTCAACTGTTCTGCCTTATTATTATTCGACCATGCTGGTCATTTATGAACATTTGAACATATTGGCCATGTTCTATTATAATCTCCACCCGGCACAGCCAGAAGAGGACTGGCCACCCCACATAGCCTGGTTCCTCTCTAGGTTTCTTCCTAGGTTTTGGCCTTTCTAGGGAGCTTTTCCTAGCCACCGTGCTTCTACACCTGCATTGCTTGCTGTTTGGGGTTTTAGGCTGGGTTGCTGTACAGCACTTAGAGATATCAGCTGATGTACGAAGGGCTATATAAATCAATTTGATTTGATTTAACACTTTCCACCATTAACACCTTCTCACAAAGAACTGTCTTGATGATGCAGAGGTTGTTGATTCTGCTCTTCACAAGTCCTCAGTGTCAGCCCCAGCTATACAGAAACAAAGTTACCAAAAAATAAAGCTAGAGCTTACATTACCATAATCACTTGTGACACACTGGTGCTGCACTGGAAAAAACACATAACTTTCCTATACAGTTGCCTAATGGGGTTGAGTACAGCATCCCCCAGCATATCACAGTGTACGGCAACAATGGAACTACATATATTCACAGTGAACAGAACACATATTTCTGAATAATTTTCACAAAGAATGGAATAACAGATTTCACATCCACACTGAAATATGGACAATATTTATGTTATATTGGTCGTCTTAATATAACAGTTGAAATCGGAAGTTTACACACACCTTAGCCAAATACATTTAAACTCCGTTTTTCACAATTCCTAACATTTAATCCAAGTAAAACGTGCCTGTTTTAGGTCAGTTAGCATCACCACTTTATTTTAAGAATGTGAAATGTCAGAATAATAGTAGAGAGAATTATCTATTTCAGCTTTTATTTCTTTCATCACATTCCCAGTTGGGTCAGAAGTTTACATACACTCAAATAGTATTTGGTAGCATTGCCTTTCAATTGTTAAACTTGGGTCAAACGTTTTGGGTAGCCTTCCACAAGCTTTCCACAATAAGTGGGGTGAATTTTGGCCAATTCCTCCTGACAGAGCTGGTGTAACTGAGTCAGGTTTGTAGGCCTCCTTGCTCACACATGCTTTTTCAGTTCTGCCCACAAATCTTCTATAGGATTGAGGTCAGGGCTTTGTGATGGCCACTCCAATACCTTGACTTTATTGTCCTTAAGCCATTTTACCACAACTTTGGAAGTATGCTTGGGGTCATTGTCCATTTGGAAGACCCATTTGCGACCGAGCTTTGACTTTAACTGATGTCTTGAGATGTTTTTTCAATATATCCACATAATTTTCCATCCTCATGATGCCTTCAATTTTGTGAAGTGCACCAGTCCCTCCTGCAGCAAATCACCTCCACAACATGATGCTGCCACCCGGGGCTTCACGGTTGGGATGGTATTCTTCGGCTTGTAAGCCTCCCCCTTTTTCCTCCAAACATAACAATGGTCATTATGGCCCAACAGTTTTATTTTTGTTTCATCAGACCAGAGGACATTTCTCCAAAAAGTTCGATATTTGTCCCCATGTGCAGTTGCAAACCGTAGTCTGGCTTTTTTATGGCAGTTTTGGAGCAGTGGCTTCTTCCTTGCTGGGCGGCCTTTCAGGTTATGTCGATATGGGACTCGTTTTACTGTGGATATAGATACTTTTTGTACCCGTTTCCTCCAGCATCTTCACAAGGTCCTTTGCTGTTGTTCTGGGATTGATTTGCACTTTTCGCACCAAAGTACGTTCATCTCTAGGAGACAGAACGCGTCTCCTTCCTGAGCGGTAGGTCCTGGCTTATTTCCTTTGATTTTCCCATGATGTCAAGCAAAGAGGCACTGAGTTTGAAGGTAAGCCTTGAAATACAACATTTTCCAACATTTTCCACCATAGTTTGCAAATAAATTCATTAAAAATCCTACAATGTGATTTTCAGGATTTTTTTTCTCATTTTGTCTGTCATAGTTGAAGTGTACCTATGATGAACATTACAGGCCTCTCTCATCTTTTTAATTGGGAGAACTTGCACAATTGGTGGCTGACTAAATACTTTTTTGCCCCACTGTACATCCACAGGTACACCCCCAATTGACTCAAATGATGTCAATTAGCCTATCAGAAGCTTCTAAAGCCGTGACATCATTTTCTGGAATTTTTCAAGCTGTTTAAAGGCACAGTCAACATAGTATATGTAAACTTCTGACCCACTGGAATTGTGAAACAGTGAATTATAAGTGAAATAATATGTCTGTAAACAATTGTTGGAAAAATTACTTGTGTCATGCACACAGTAGTTGTCCTAACCGACTTGCCGAAACAATAGTTTGTTCGAAAGAAATTTGTGGGAGTGGCTGATTTTTTTCACTGATTTTTTCGCTGATTTTTTAAAGACAGGAGCACACAACAAACATCCATTACGATTGTAGGTAAAACAGGCTCAGGAATAGAAACATTACCATGGAACAAGAGCTAACTAGTGACTAAGCTGAGAGAGTGTACATAAGATCACCTCATAATTCACTGGGCTTCCATCCCAGAGTTCCATGAGCTGACATGGAAAGGAAACTTCACAACGCCCACTGCATAATGCAGTTATGACACATACGTTGACAAAATATGTTATTGTTATCCTTTGTTTGAACAGGCAAACAGCCTATCATATTGGTCCTGTTCTGTTTTATACTAGTGTATAGGACAAAAGACTAGGATGCAGTGAGTAAAGAAAATAAAAGCAGAGCCATTGCCACTTTCTCATAAGGGGGGTGGGGGGGGGGGTGGAAAATATGATGATTGCCATTAAACATTACTCCATGGATACGCATGTCCAGCCCTGGTTGCCTGGCGATGTTTACAGAATGGGTAGTTACGGAATGAATATCGTTATGGGATGTTATTCCATGGTTCCATGGCGCACAATGACAGTACTGTTTCCTATAACATAGTATTCCCTCATAAGGGAATAGGAAAGAATCAGAACAACATGCCTGGCAGAGCAGAACAATGATAATCAGAAGCATCTCACTGAGCTCATGGGGTTAAACTCAACACAGAGGGACTAAGTAATGAGGTCAGAGGTCATAATGGATATGGTAATGGCAGGATGGCACAGGATACATTTGACATTAAGGGCCAATTGATGTTTGGGAAACAAGCGTCATCACTATCATTTGAATCAGATGACATAAGTATTACTTAGGGCTAGATGTGCAGTGTGCACACAACACAAACCTAATAAGCAAAACTCACATGGGCACATGTGCCACTTTGGGAGTCTGACACTCAAAATAGACACTTGATGATGCCAACTGTGAAGTGGTGACATAATGCCAGTGTCACATTTCATGAGCTTTAAATGTCTGTCTGGTTTAATCGATGAAGATTCACAAGCTTTTTGATGAATGACTAAAGATATACCCACAGACACCTCAAAAGGACTCAAACAATGAGGAAAACAGTGACAATGAGGAAAATGTTGACAATATGTCAACAAACTTAACCATAGCATAACACCATCTAGTGTCTTAAACTGGAAGTATGAAAATGTAGACAATTGACAAAAATAAAGCTGGCATCAAGATACAGCATAATCAATATCCGTTTAGTGGGTACCCAAATAATGATTGTCAAGCAGTCGAACTTCCAACATCAGAACGACTCAATACTTCAATATATTTATACACCATAACAACAAAGTGATAAAGCAATTGCGTATCCACAACATGTAAAAACAAACTGATTAATAAAGTTAAAGTAAAAAAGACAAACTCACCGGAGGGAGAATATCCGTGGTCCTGACAACTATTCTCCGTTAGTTATTTGTTCAGCGCTCTCTCAGTATCACGTCATGTAAGTCTAAGTATAAAGTTACAAAAAAAAAACATTTCCGACTCACGGGTTAAAAAAACTTCAGGGATAGTATCAATAGGGTATTATTGTCATATCGTTCTCCGTTTAACTGTCATATTTTGGTTGCAAATAACCCCGTTTTCAACCATTTGTTTTTCAAGCATCACGTTTGTTTTCTTGGTCAAATCCTGTTTGCAATAATTTCTGATCTCTGAATTTCAAATTCCGATAAAATGTTACTTAGTTGAAAAGCAAATAATAGGACTATGAACTAGTTGGGTATGTTCTCCCCAAACCAACATCGTATGTGGAATATTGGATCACTGTTGTTGATTATTTTTTCAAAACGTGATGGACAGATTGCGTAAAACGTAAATTAACCCAAGGTGGAATACTAAGGAATTTCCTGCATGAAGAACATATTTAACAACCCTTTAAGCTGTCAGGAATGCTTTGTGGTTGGCTAGAGGGAGAAATATGTTAATAATGTAGGCTTCTGCCATACCAAATATGGCAACATTATTACGTCTGGAGTGTGGTTCGCATCTGGAAATGCTTAGAATGAAGGGGAGAGCAGGCCAAAAATAGAAGCCGTAAACTTTATTTCTCCCATTCCTCTCAAACGCGCACAGAATCTCCGAATTCCGGGACGTCTCTCCCCTAAACTGTGAACAGTTACAGTACATTTAGAATAACGGAAGTAATGTATTGATATAGGTGCTATAATAAGACTATTCTCTGACAGAATGATCCTCATCATGAGAATCGAATCTCGCAACAAATTCAAGATAATTTACGAGGTGAAGCAGTGACAGCATGACAATATCATACCTTTTAATAGCTTTGGCAACTGTTGCATAACTGACCGCAATAAGAGGTTTTAAAATAATGTATAATATAAACCATCTATACACATGTTATAACACAGTAAACACCTATCAAAAGGAAGAAGCAATGGAAAAGGCAATATTACAGTATTGTTTATTTTTCTTTTGAATATTATCTATCAATGCGAAGTCAAAATAAGTGGAAACAAACAGATCAAACTGCTTTGAAAAAAAATCAATCCCACTTCTAAATGAAAGAAAATGTGTACCCCAACCCTTGGCTCATAACATAACAGCTGTGAACCTGTGAGAAAACCAATAAAGCAAAACAAAGGATAAAGGTAGATAGTAGAGACGGGAAACGGCGAAGGGAAAAAAAAAATTGTTCAGTTCTAGGGGAAAATGTATTTTTGAAAAAAGTTAGACAGGGTGGTGCTTAGCTTCGATGGAAAACGCGCCAAGAAACATTCCTCGCATAGTTTTGGAACAGTTCAGCAGTCAGCCAACGACGACGTCAGCTTTCACTACAGTATAAAAGACGAGAGGTACTCTGCTTCAGCAGACTGCAACTTGCAACCAGAGCAACACTTATTAAGCCTCTACTCTCTAAAGAGACTAGAAAACAAACCAAATCGTTACAGACGAGACGACTGACCGCTACACTTAGGATAAAAAATACATTTGCAAAGACTGAGAGCAAGACATCGTAAAGGGAATAGCAAAATAAAAAAATATATTTTTATTTAATAGGCTACGCAACAAAGAAAAACGCAAATATGTTCATTTTCTCCATCGTCGTGATATTAATTGGAACCTTCAATATGGTAAGTCATTTTCTCTAAACAATATATCAGTTTAAAGTTGTATATGACTTGTTATGACTTTGAATAGATCGGAACGAATACTAAATGTATGCTTTATTGTCTGAGGAATACAATGTAAAGTTATCACACTGGTTTGGAAACCTGTTGCAATCACATCGTATATTAACGGCACCGTTTGAAAATAATAAATAAGCTACGTAAATACAACCTGAACATGTGGCTGTTTTAAGATGTTGCTTACAAAGTATATATCATCATCGAGCTCTGTTATCTGCGCAGGTTCTTTCCTCCTCTTCTTGCCCCTCGGTATGCGAGTGCCCGATGGAGCTGCCCAGGTGCGCGCCTGGTGTGAGCCTCGTAGTGGATAGCTGCGGGTGCTGCAAAGTCTGCGCGAGACAACTCAACGAGGACTGCAGTCTGACAGAGCCTTGCGACAACACCAAAGGACTCGAGTGCAACTTTGGGGCCAGCTTCGGTGCTATGCGTGGCATCTGCCGTGGTAGGTGTCTCTTTCCAACCCTGCTATGCTGTAAACAGATTTTTAGGTGTGAATAATGCTAGTTTGGTAGTTTGCAACCTTGAGTAAATTAATATGGTAGAAAGAGAAGCTAGTGGTATTTTTACTTGAGGGAATAAGAGGACCATGTTATTTCAACGCTAAGGAATGTAACTCAGCACCTCAGTCTAAACTCTAAAGTACAAACATCCTGCTCTGGAAGAAAGTGAGCCCCCCTCAGTGGTTCCTGTCCTCTGGCAGCCCTAGCCTTCTGAATCATTTTTACAGTTTAAACCAAGCCTCCCTCAGCCAGCCTCAGCCAGCATGTGATCTGTGATGTCTATAGCAGACACTAGTCTACTGAAAAGTGGAATAACAGCCATTTACCCCTCTCTTCTCCTCCACAGCTAAGTCAGAGGGAAGACCCTGTGAATACAACAGCAGGATTTACCAAAACGGAGAGAGCTTCCAGCCTAACTGCAAGCACCAGTGCACATGCATCGATGGGGCTGTGGGCTGCGTCCCCCTGTGCCCTCAGGAGCTCTCCCTGCCCAACCTGGGCTGTGCCAACCCAAGGCTGGTCAAGGTGGCAGGCCAGTGCTGCGAGGAGTGGGTATGTGATGACGGAAAGGACACTGACATAATTGACAAGCTGTTTGGCAAAGACAGCATGACTGAAGAGTCAGAGAGTGACCTCACCAACAGGAACGAGCTCATCGCCATTGTCAAGGGAGGACTCAAGTCTCTAGCTGGTAAGCAGCCTCTATCTAGCAGCAGCCATTTTGAATTTCAGCTTTCAACATTTACATTTTCCTTTGCCTCAAATGTTGAAGCCCATACCAGACCAGTTTCTAACGTTTTCTTGCCTTTTCTCCTTACAGCTTTCAGAGTGCAGCCTGAGAGCCACATGTTTGAGAGTCAGAAGTGCATTGTCCAGACCACTCCTTGGTCCCAGTGCTCCAAGACCTGTGGCACAGGCATCTCCACCCGAGTCACCAACAACAACGGCGAGTGCAAGCTGGTTAAAGAGACACGCATCTGCGAAGTGCGGCAATGCACCCAGTCACCCTACTCCAGCCTTAAGGTAAGCTCCAGCCACCAAGACTAAACTGAAACATGGCATACAATCCAACAAAACCAACCAACACTGCTCAGCTTGTTTATGGAAACTCTTGACTGACTGTTTCTCTCCCCTTGTTCCTCCAACAGAAGGGAAAGAAGTGCAGCAGAACCAAGAAGTCTACCCAGGCTCAGAAGTTCACCTATGCCGGCTGCTCCAGCCTGAAGAAGTACAGGTCCAAGTACTGTGGATCCTGTGTGGACGGCCGCTGCTGTTCCCCCCAGCAGACCCGCACCATCCGGGTCAAGTTCCACTGCGAGGACGGAGAGACCTTCAACAAGAACGTCATGATGATCGAGTCCTGCAAATGCACCTTCAACTGTCCCCATGCCAACGAAGCCCCCTACCCCTTCTACAGACTCTTCAACGACATCCACAAGTTCAGAGACTAAATCAAATCTGATTGGCCAGAGAACCGACCCCTGAGAGATCCCAAAACAACAACATTGACAGCCAATGTTAGTCCATCTAAATGCAGGGGTCCAACTCAACTGCCAATGAACTATCAACTTCGTGTTGTAACTAGATTCCCAAGGAATTATAGGCTTGCATCATGAGGACTTTATGAAGTGCACTGTCTGCTGTGACTGAATCAGCATTCTAAATTAAGATTCGCTTCATACTACTGGAGCATCAGAGTAGCTTCGTTATGGAGCAAAATGTAAATTAACATGTGTAAATGACAATGTATGTTAATATCAATTCGTTGTGTATATTTTCGACGATAAGTACCAACCAGACATGACCCAAACAAACTTTAGACGTGTGTGTATGGATGTTGTTTGGATATGCAGATACGTAATTTAATTAAGTATAACATGATCTTGTAACCTAATGAACCAAGACACCACATGTTACCGTGGTTCCATACATGTTTGTGTTTTGTGGCAGCTAAGGACCTTCCCAACTTTATCAAGAAAGACAAAGTGAAACATATCAAATGAATGTTTTCATTATTGTTATTAATATTATTTATCAAATTGTAGCTACTTTATTTAGATTTGTGTCATACTGGAATAAATTGTAAAAATGATTTAATTTTATATGTTACAAAATAAAACAGATTTATTTATGAAATGTACACACTATCTTCGTTTCCTTTGATCGAACTGAAGTTGGCTACCAACAACACTGTTTTGACTAAACTGAACATATTCATTGGGATTAGTAAACAAGTACACAACATACATGTAGAATCACATCTGGAGGGGAGGTCAAACAAAGTCCCCATATTTACTGGGAGGAACTCCAGTAGTTATACCATGGACAGTCCCATACTATATACTCCAACAGAGCGGATCGTTCAGGGCTGATCCGTTCTTATATAACAGAGTTCTGCAGACAGTTTCCAGGCCTTGAGACTGTTTGGTGCATTGGAATGCCATTGTAAAGCTCTGCAAGCCAAGGTAGTTTACATTCCCTATATCAGGCTAAGCCATGCACTTGACCAATTCGAACAAAAAAATGATTCAATCCCAGCATAGCAATGAGCACAGAGCTATGCCAATAACCTGAAGTGGTACTAGTCTCCATGGTCTTGGATTAGAAGAAGCAATTCAAAGGGGACTATGTGACTGTATTTTACACATATTAAACACAACACCAAAAAATGGACCTAATTTGCAGTGGTTGGATAGAAACATTGGCCCTCTGGCACTAGGCAGGCTGCAGTGGGTTTGTGCTGGAAATAGTCTGGAAAAGCCAGGTGGGATACAACTTCCCAGCCTTAGGAAAAAAGACATCGGGTTGAAACGTGTGGAGGCTAATATTAGCATGGGTAGGACAGGTAGCAGTAGTGGAGATATGGCTGTCCTTTTAGTTATAGAATCCTCAAAGTAGGCCCTCTTCTTCATCTGCTGAGAGGGTGGCTATACAGTATGCAGATGTTGCCAAACACCTATGGCTTGAATAGGGGTGAGCAGACCAGTGCTTAGGGGCAACTTCTAAAGCCATAGGAGTGTTAAGCCTTGAGGATAGGACACACATACACACATGTACAGAGAGTTTTTTTATCCAGGTAGAGGGAAGGGAACGGCTCAGGAATGCAGCGGTGGCTCAGAAAGCAGACAGACATCCTGATGGGTGGCAGATGTTGGAAACGGTGGAGCAACATGTTCGCTTTAAGTCAGAGAAGTAGTCAGTCCTAAAAATACAAACACTAAGTGCTCGCTGCCACCCACAGAAGGTGTATCGTATCAAAACACGGCATAGAAAAGCCATCTAACCGAGACCACCACCGCAGAGCACCTATGCAGAACTTAACTTTCCTGCAAGACTGGCAGAAATGACTGTTAATAGTGTGTATTTAATAGGAGGCAGTGCAGAACGGGTGCATACCGAACCCACTGTGCCCGCTGCTGAAAATTGAACAAATATTCGTCCAACATTTTTTTAAATGTTTATTATTTAGTTTCTTTCATAAGGCCTTGAGGTTTACCTTATCTTAAGAATGTATTTAGCTATTTCTACCAGTCAGATTTTCAATCAAAATACTTTAAGTAGTCTGTTTTGGTTGGTTCCGTCACCCAATTTTTCTCTGCCTTCTGAACCTAAGATATAATTTCCAACCCTGTTTTGTTCGGAAAGTGCAATCATACTTAACACAATGCACAACAACTGGCCACCGCAGAGGCGCTCCGTCCATTCACCAGTCAACTTTAACTGAACACAGACAGAGGAGCTCCATCCATTCACCAATCAACTATCTGAACACAGAGACAGAGGCGCTCCATCCATTCACCAGTCAACTATCTGAACACAGAGACAGAGGCGCTCCATCCATTCACCAGTCAACTTTAACTGAACACAGACAAAGGTGCTCCATCCATTCACCAGTCAACTATCTGAACACAGAGACAGAGGCGCTCCATCCATTCACCAGTCAACTTTAACTGAACACAGACAAAGGTGCTCCATCCATTCACCAGTCAACTTTAACTGAACACAGAGACAGAGGAGCTCCATCCATTCACCAGTCAACTATCTGAACACAGAGACAGAGGAGCTCCGTCCATTCACCAGTCAACTTTAACTGAACACAGACAGAGGAGCTCCATCCATTCAGCAGTCAACTAACTGAACACAGAGACAGAGGCGCTCCATCCATTCACCAGTCAACTCTATCTGAACACAGAGACAGAGGCGCTCCATCCATTCACCAGTCAACTTTAACTGAACACAGAGGCGCTCCATCCATTCACCAGTCAACTATCTGAACACAGAGACAGAGGCGCTCCATCCATTCACCAGTCAACTTTAACTGAACACAGACAGAGGAGCTCCATCCATTCACCAGTCAACTATCTGAACACAGAGACAGAGGCGCTCCATCCATTCACCAGTCAACTTTAACTGAACACAGACAAAGGTGCTCCATCCATTCACCAGTCAACTTTAACTGAACACAGAGACAGAGGAGCTCCATCCATTCACCAGTCAACTAACTGAACACAGAGACAGAGGCGCTCCATCCATTCACCAGTCAACTTTAACTGAACACAGAGACAGAGGCGCTCCATCCATTCACCAGTCAACTCTAACTGAACACAGTCAAAGAACTGGACCCAGAGACCCCATTGTTGTGAGAGAAGGGAAGAAAGGGCACCAAAAGAGCAGAAAAACATTAAAATCCTCATACACCCAGACACACAAACACACACAACATCAGGCGCCCCTGAAATTAAATCACTCACCAACTACCTCACTCCTTGAACATAAAGTGTGTTTATATGACAAAGACATTAGCATGGAGGCTTCGTTAGGCACTACGTAATGCAGCGCGGCCCCAGAAGCTAATGGGGAATGGAGAGAGAGGGAGGCTCAGCCATTAGAGCATTACAGCATTCTGGAAGCTGTTGAGGCACTGATGTCATCTCTTTTATTTCCCCCTTGTCTATAACCTCAGGTTATTATACACTATTATAGGGAACCCAAGGGTGAGAGGCACGGAGGGTTTTAAACAGCCATTTAGAGTAGACCAACCAGAGAAACAGACCCACTTCCTCTAGAACAGGGCCATCTGGTGGCTGGTAGCAGTATAGCAGGAACATAACCAACATACTATATGCACCGGTCAGTCTGAGATTTGACTTACATCAATTAGGGACATGATGGTCATTGAGAGAGATGGTGTATCAGTAAGTCCTGACTGCATCCTGGCAGGGACTGTGTTGCACAATACTCTAACAAGTTGCCAAGTTGATTAGCAATATAAATGCCTCAGTCAGTTTCATCCCGGCCACAGGAGTGTGATAATGCTACCTGCGTTCATTCTCACACCAGATGGAGAGGAGCAGGGCTGTTTAATGAGGGCTATGAAATAAAACAGAGCGAGCGAGAGTAATGGGGGAATTGGGTGGAGGAGGGAGTGAGAGAGAAAAGAGGAAAAGAGAGGCTTCAGCCAATATGTTTAGTAAGTTTAACGCTGTTGAGTTGCTGGATGTGTCTGGTGTGTAGACGCTGGATCAGAAGGATGCAGACCAGACCGTAAAATTAATTAGATAAGATCTGTCCTCTATAGAACAACTTTAATCCAAACTGTAAGTAATGTCCTAGGAACGCACTAGTGAGACGTCCACGGTGCATTACACTGGTCTACAGTGATATTAAGTTAATATACACTGCTCAAAAAAATAAAGGGAACACTAAAATAACACATCCTAGATCTGAATGAATGAAATATTCTTATTAAATACTTTTTTCTTTACATAGTTGAATGTGCTGACAACAAAATCACACAAAAATGATCAATGGAAATCAAATTTAACAACCCATGGAGGTCTGGATTTGTAGTTATACTCAAAATTAAAGTGGAAAACCACACTACAGGCTGATCCAACTTTGATGTAATGTCCTTAAAACAAGGCAAAATGAGGCTCAGTAGTGTGTGTGGCCTCCACATGCCTGTATGACCTCCCTACAACGCCTGGGCATGCTCCTGATGAGGTGGAGGATGATCTCCTGAGGGTCCTAGTCCAGACCTGGACTAAAGCATCCGCCAACTCCTGGACAGTCTGTGGTGCAACGATGCATTGGTGGATGGAGCGAGACATGATGTCCCAGATGTGCTCAATTGGATTCAGGTCTGGGGAACGGTCGGGCCAGTCCATAGCATCAATGCCTTCCTCTTGCAGGAACTTCTGACACACTCCAGCCACATGAGGTCTAGCATTGTCTTGCATTAGGAGGAACCCAGGGCCAACCGCACCAGCATATGGTCTCATAAGGGGTCTGAGGATCTCATCTCGGTACCTAATGGCAGTCAGGCTACCTCTGGCCAGCACATGGAGGGCTGTGCGGCCCCACAAAGAAATGCCATCCCACACCATGACTGACCCACCGCCAAACCGGTCATGCTGGAGGATGTTGCAGGCAGCAGAACGTTCTCTATGGCGTCTCCAGACTGTCACGTCTGTCACATGTGCTCAGTGTGAACCTGCTTTCATCTGTGAAGAGCACAGGGCGCCAGTTGCGAATTTGCCAATCTTGGTGTTCTCTGGCAAATGCCAAACGTCCTGCACGGTGTTGGGCTGTAAGCACAACCCCCACCTGTGGACGTCGAGCCCTCATGGGGTCTGTTTCTGACCGTTTGAACAGACACATGCACATTTGTGGCCTGCTGGAGGTCATTTTGCAGGGCTCTGGCAGTGCTCCTCCTGATCCTCCTTGCACAAAGGCGGAGGTAGCGGTCCTGCTGCTGGGTTGTTGCCCTCCTCCACGTCTCCTGATGTACTGGCCTGTCTCCTGGTAGCGCCTCCATGCTCTGGACACTACACTGACAGACACAGCAAACCTTCTTGCCACAGCTCGCATTGATGTGCCATCCTGGATGAGCTGCACTACCTGAGCCACTTGTGTGGGTTGTAGACTCCATCTCATGCTACCACTAGAGTGAAAGCACCGCCAGCATTCAAAAGTGACCAAAACATCAGCCAGGAAGCATAGGAACTGAGAAGTGGTCTGTAGTTATCACCTGCAGAACCACTCCTTTATTGGGGGTGTCTTGCTAATTGCCCATAATTTCCACCTGTTGCCTATTCCATTTGCACAACAGCATGTGAAATGTATTGTCAATCAGTGTTGCTTCCTAAGTGGACAGTTTGATTTCCCAGAAGTGTGATTGACTTGGAGTTACATTGTGTGTGTTCCCTTTATTTTTTTGAGCAGTGTATAATTAACACAAGGCTTGATGCTTCCCCATGAAAAAAACATACCTCATTGGACCAATGTGGAATTCTGTGAAGGATATTTAATGAAATATTGCCCAGGTCATCATTACCTAAAAAACATAACATAAAATTTTATTTGTCACATGCGCCGACTACAACAGGTGTAGACCTTACAGTGAAATGCTTACAAGCCCTTAATTTCTTAACTGCAGTTGATGGTTAAGTGTTAAGAAAGTATTTATTTAAAATAAACTGAGGTAAAAAACACATGTAAAAATAACTCATAATTAAGGAGCAACAATAAAATAACAGTATGGAGGCTATATACATGGGTACAGAGTCAATGTGCGTCGGCACAGGTTAGTCGAGGTAATATGTACACATAGGTAGAGGTAAAGTGACTATAAACGTATAATAAACAGAGTAGCAGTAGCGTAAAAATGGGGGGTGGGGCGGACAATGCAAATAGTCTGGGTAGCCATTTGATTAGCTGTTCAGTCTTATGGCTTGGAGGTAGAAGCTGTTAAGAAGCCTTTTGGTCCTAGACTTGGCCCTCCGGTACCGCTTGCCGTGAAGTAGCAGAGAAAACAGTATGACTTGGGTGGCTGGAGTCTGACAATTTTGAGGGCTTTCCCAAACACCTCTCCTCACACAGACCAACCAAGGATACAAAGGGAAGAAGGACCAGGGAGGAGGAACAAAGAGCTCTCAGTCATTCATGCACTTTCAGACTACTGAGCAGATCTGTACTGCGCTGGCCTGGTTGTATATCTACAAAAAAAATTATATGGAAAAGAACAACAGGACAAGTAAAAAAAACAGTATGTTTTGGGTCAGCACAGCTGTGTGAACACGGTATTACAAACACCAGGGCAGCAACACTCCTCTCCACGCAAAACACTCTTCTGGAGCTAAAGCAGACTTTTCCACAGCGCCTTCGCGTGCCTCCGTACATGCACTGTGCTTCTGCACACACTCCCCCAAACAGAACCAAGCCACAGCAGAGTAGCTGGGTCCCCAAGTTGCTCTCATAAACAAACAATTATGCACGCATTGTCGTTTGAAAGCAAACCACCAAATCAAGCCTAATTAATTGCAAAACCCAACTTCAGAAATATCAGGGGCAATTTTGTGAAATTGGATCAGAGGAATTATTTAAAAATGCCTTTGTTTTCAACAGACTAAAAATGGACCATTTACTTTTAACAGCAAACAGAAACAAAAGCAGTGCTTTGTGTGGGTTTCTTTGAGGGGATTTATTGAGATAGAAAAGTAAGACCCAGCTGCTATAACACAGTGGGAGGTAGTTTATCACAGGCGAACACAAAAATGCCAGGAATAACAGATGTTTAAAAAAAGGTTTCTCAATTGTTATCCCAGAGTTCAGTAGGGACCCATTGCTGCGATGCGGGTGGAGAATGTTCTATGACAAACTTCATCTCTTTATCTAGACTAGAAGGTCACAAGAAAATAGCAGTTGAACATCAAAAATGTGTTATGTATACATGGGGTAGCAGGGCACAAAAATATTTGTGAAAACCTAAACAACTAATTAGAACACTGATATCCTCTCTGTTCTATGTGGTAGACCTCTAAAAGGGTATAACAGTTCATTGGAACTTCTGAACCAAAACTCTCAGCAGCATGCAGCGTTGTACAAACATTACCAACCAGTCTGGGCCTATTTCTGAATGCAAACAAATACATTAAATAAAGCAGAGAGAAGTTGCCCAGAATGTGCCCTCCACAGTTCAGCAGGGGGCATTGTGGGTTAGTTATCCATCTAACCCACAATGCCCCCTGCTGAACTGTGGAGGGCACATTCTGGGCAACTTCTCTCAGCTTTATTTCATGTCTGTTTGCATTCAGAAATAGGCCTAGCACTTTACCTCTAAAGCCAGTAGACAACCCCTGGGCTTAATAGCTACCACCACTAGGTCTGGCAGGCTGGTGCAGTACTATAGTAATGACTGGCTGGTAAATGAGAGCGAGACACACGGTCTGTGAGATCGAGACCTCTCCCTGCGTGAGGTGTGGAAAATGAGTCATCACACCCCCAATATCTGACCATTGCCATAGGGGTTGGTAGAGGTTATGACAACACATGCACACAAATTCCCATTGGAGAGCTACACTTTCCTGTATCACTACTGGCTGATGCTGTCCCAATATAACACAACATACACTAGCGTTGAAACATTTGGAGTCACTGTTTTTGAAAGAAAAGCTCATTTTTGTCCATTAAAATAACATCAAATTGATCAAACACAGTGTAGACATTGTTAATGTTGTAAATGACTATTGTAGCTGGAAACAGCTGATTTTTCTTGGAATATTTACATTGGCCCATAATCAGCAACCATCACTCCTGTGTTACAATGGCACATTGTGTTAGCTAATCCAAGTTGATCATTTTAAAAGGCTAATTGATCATTAGAAAATCCTTTTACAGTTATGTTAACACAGCTGAAAACTTGTGCTGATTAAAGAAGCAATAAAACTGGCCGCCTATAGACTAGTTGAGTATCTGGAGCAACGGCATTTGTGGATTTGATTACAGGCTCAAAATGGCCAGAAACAAATAATTACCTTCTGAAACTTGTCAGTCCATTCTTGTTCTGAGAAATGAAGACATTTCAGATCGCCATTATACTCCAACAGAAAATAGAGACATGAGTTTGTTGCTTTGGTAGCGTACGTAACAAGCAAGATGATTCTGTAGCCAACTATGACATGGGCGGAATTAGTCAGGTTAAACCTTGTTAACCACCTAGAAAGAACTCCTTTGAGACAGATGAATCTGAACAGGGCATGATGACAGATACTGGCTGTCTAGCACTCCAACTGAGGAACGTCTAAACAACTATAATGAAGAATTAACCAAGTTTGTCTTTGACAGAATCCTATGAAAGTGACCATTTCAAAACGTGTAATAAATGCAGACTTCGTAGCTACTGTACCACACAATCAAAAAGGTGTCTGATATCCCAGTCAATAAAAACAGTGACTTCATGTTACATGTATTTATTTGATTTAAGAAAGCATCTCAATTGATAATGTACAAAATCAAATAAAAAGGATGACAAAAAAAACAAATGAACATTGTTAGTCGATAAAATCCAATTGGCTGTTGAAATAACCACTACGTAAGAGTAAATAATGCAACAAGAACATTTTTATAAGTCGGTCCAACTGAATCACATCTGATTACATAAAGAAAACATGCCAAGACTCAATCTCCCTCTGCTTCAAACTCTTCAGTAAATTTCACTGGTATCTTTATCATTTTTTACTGACATCAAACCCAGTGTCATTACCATTAGCACCATGATCGATATTAATACTATCATTATTATTGACTGGGAAATGGCTCAAGAGATTAACAGACTGCAGGTTCTGGCTCATTGCCTTACTCTCTGGGTCCCCTCTGATTTTGTCATCAACTGTTTCAGTAGCAGCAATCATTGCATCGCCAATACAACAACCACCAGAATGGGTATCAACATGGTTATTACCATAATTTGGGTTGTCATCAACTTGGCAGTCACCATGGAAACCATCAATTGGCATCTCATCATCCCCATTATCATCACCATGGGCAACAATCTCTTTGACCATCTTATCAGCTTCAATATCATCATCACCATCTCCAATCTCCCCATCCTCAAGTTCCTCTGGTTCTCTCTTGGCTCTTTTCTTCTTGGGTGGGTCAGTCTCAGGAGAGCTTCCCAGGAAGGGTGGCCCCAGTTGGGGCTGTGAGACCTCTGTCCTCCCCTCCTCTCTCCGACCGTTACCCCGCCATGCCCCCTCCATCATGGGACTGCCATGGGCCAACACAGGCTCCACTGAAATGAAAGGGCGGTGGTGGGCAATTGTTAACAGGATGTGGGAGTTGCCATGCGGCGTACACACACACACACACACTGCAGTCTCACCATGCTTAACAGACACGCATGCACACACACTTCTACATTAGCACGGGCAGGGTCTGGCTACGCTGACAGCATATTTTGGCTCAGTGGGCCTTAGTCGAATGAGGCGGTGTGTCAGACCATTAGCTATGCAATAATGTACGCCGGACATATGTTGTAGGAGGGGGTGAGGAATCAAGGGGGGCAAAAATGTTATATCAATGTGAAGAAATACTCCATGACCAAAAGCTCCTTTTTCACTGTAAACATTTTCAGAAAAATGATTAGAACATTTCACAAGATTAATACCCATGTGAAGAGAATTAAAGAATTCAAGAATGAGGCTGACTTGTTATACATTTTAGTAATACAGTTGAAGTCGGACGTTTACATACACTTAAGCCAAATACATTTAAACTCAGTGTTTCACAATTCCTGACATTTAATCCTAGTAAAAAGTTAGGATCACCACTTTATTTTAAGAATGTGAAATGTCAAGAGAGAATTATTTCTTTCAGCTTTTATTTCTTTCATCACATTCCCAGTGGGTCAGAAGTTTACAACACTCAATTAGTATTTGGTAGCATTGCCGTTAAATTTTTTTTAACTTGGGTCAAACATTTCAGTTAGCCTTCCACAATAGGTTGGGTGAATTTTGGCACATTCCTCCTGACAGAGCTGGTGTAACCGAGTCAGGTTTGTTGGCCTCCTTGCCTCCTTGCTCGCACACGCCTTTTCAGGTCTGCCCACAAATTTTCTATAGGATTGAGGTCAGGGCCTTGTGATGGCCACTCCAATACCTCGACTCTGTTGTCCTTAAGCCATTTTGCCACAACTTCAACTTCATCAGACCAGAGGACATTTCTCCAAAAAGTACAATCTGTGTCCCCATGTGCAGTTGCAAACCGTAGTCTGGCGTTTTTGGCGCAGTAGCTTCTTCCTTGTTGAGCGGCCTTTCAGGTTATGTCGATATAGGACTTGTTTTACTGTGGATATAGATACTTTTGTACCAGTTCCCGCCAGCATCTTTACACGGTCCTTTGCTGTTGTTCTGGGATTGATTTGCACTTTTTGCACCAAAGTACATTCATTTCTAGGAGACAGAACGAGTCTCCTTCCTGAGCGGCATGACGCCTGCGTGGTCCCATGGTGTTTATACTTGGGTACTATTGTTTGTACAGATGAACGTGGTACCTTCAGGGGTTTGGAAAATGCTCCCAAGGATGAACCAGACTTGTGAAGGTCTACAATTTATTTTCTGAGGTCTTGGCTGATTTATTTTGATTTTCCCATGATGTCAAGCAAAGAGGCACTGAGTTTGAAGGTAGGCCTTGAAATACATTCACAGGTACACCCCCAATTGACTCAAATGGTGTCAATCAGCCTATCAGAAGCTTCTAAAGCTATGACATGTTCTGGAATTTTCCAAGCTGTTTAAAAGGCAGTCAACTTAATGTATGTAAACTTCTGACCCACAAATTGTGATACAGTGAATTATAAGTGAAATAATCGGTCTGTAAACAATTCATGGAAAAATTACTTGTGTCGTGCAAAGTAGATGTCCTAACAGACTTCCCGAAACTATAGTTTGTTAGCAAGACATTTGTGGAGTGGTTGAATAACGAGTTTTAATAACTCCAACCTAAGTGTAAGTAAACTTAAGACTTCAACTCTATATATGGAGTGTCTTAAAATGTGTGTATTCATCTTAAGATAGCTGGGTAAGTACCACATCACAGTAAGTACATTTCCCCCCATGAAGTAGTTATCAACAGTCAGTGCTAGTAGGAATAGATCATTGTTTGAAGTGGGGCTTATCATAGGGCATGACTCAACCCAAAGGAACCGTGACTCACTGACCAGGGATTGGCAACTTTGATGGGGGTGGGGGATGCAAAAAATCTTAACACATCATGAGGGGCCGCAGTTGCTGTTTAAAAACTAGTTTTCGGCAATTCTACACATTTTGCCATGAGGAGGAGAGAAGATTAAACCATTTTAAAAAGTTCATTTTGTGCAATTCTACAAATTTTGCCAAGGGGCAGAATGGAAAATTAGCGGTTTTACAGCTAATTTCCTGCCATTCTACACATTTTGCCATAGGGTGGTAAGAAACATTCGCAGTTTTTAATATGATATGAGGGAGACTAACAAAATATATGGTTGATTACAAGTTTAGATAGCTGGCCGACATGGGTTAATTGAGTGATTATCAGTGGCTGATAAAAACTGTTGGGGGGGGGGGGGGGGGGGGGGGATTTACCAGAGGGCCTTCAAAAGGGGGGCTGCCAGTTGCCCATCCTTGCCACAGAACAAGCTGCCGCCAGAGCCAGTTAGGACCACAACAGATCTTCTCTGTAAATACACAGCAGTTCCGCCACTGGGTCCGATGTGTTATCACCTCATGCAGGCTTCTCACTGTTGTGGTGACTCAGTAGTAATGTTACGATAATTGACATTACAGAGTAACAGCTTGGCAACACCGCCTTATCGGAAACAGACAGCATACCACAGGGTCCGATTACCCTTCATCACTTCCTACAGGCTTTTCTCTCAATGTTGTGGAGACTCAGTAGCAGAGCAAGTATTAGAGTTAGTGTAACAGCTTAGCAACACACTTGAGCTAAAATGACCCATCTGTTCTGGGTCCCCGATAAGAGTCTGATATGGTTACCGAGGACAAGTGTGGTGATTTGATTGGGCCTACCTACTGTTTGTTTTTGTTGCTGTCCCTGACATTGGCATCTCCAGGCATGTACTACTTCAACTTGGCGTCTGTATGACGTAGCCTCCTGTAAGACTTGTCTTGATTATGAGATTAAGTAGGACGACCAACGTTTTGGCCACTCTCCCTTACTGACTTAAGCCTAACTCACATGCATAATTTTAACAGTTCCTACGTGAATCATATTTGAGCCACTTTCTGACAGGTGTTAGTATGTGTGACATTACACAGAACACATGTTTCTTCTGGGGCAGCATGTTGTCATAATGGAGTCACTAGGAGAACCCATTATTGAATGCATGATACCGGCTGTATTTGTGTATTTTGAAAGTTACACATCTTGAACACTTGATTGCTGACATGCAAAATATATTTGGACTATATCAAACAAACTGCTGACTAATGAAACCGGAGATGTCATGTTAATGTAAGGATAGACCAATTCATCATGTCAGAGTTCTGCTCCCTCTAACACCAGCCTTGGTGAGGTTGTTCTTAGCGAAATGTTACATTAAAACTTTCTAGAAGGGATGATGGATTGCCTACTTGCAGCTTACTGTAGGTGTGGTTGGTGTGCTTGTTATTACCTGGTCCTTTCAGTGGGTAGTCGTGGCAGTGGTCCTTGAGAACAATGTGTAGCAATGGGTACTCAATCACAAGTTTGAACTTCAAGTTTTCCTTCAGGGTCTTTGCCACATCCAGCTCTTGATACCTAAACAAAAAAACAAAATGTGTTACTACACTGCAACCACCAGAAGCTATAGCAACCAGCAGGCCACCCCCCCCCCAGGTGAACAAAAAATGGCCGCTGCTCATTGTTGACATTCTCTCTCCACACAAGTTTTGACTAGTTTGGATACAGCTTATGTCAAAATTGACTTTTCATAGCAGGTTAGGATAATTAGGTTAAGATTAGGAAAAGGGCTAGGGTTAGCCAAAATAAAAAAACAACCCATCTGCTCTAGCTGTAGAATCCTTCTATGACTTCATTGCTGAGGCTTGGTCTGTCTTTCGAGGAGGAGGATTGATGGAGATAAGAGTCATGGTTTGGCACAGTAAAACTCCACACTGCTGATTCCCATCCCTCCTCATGGAGAATGGAAACTACTGACTTAACCCAAGTCAATAACATCACCAAAAGTACTGCGGCCCTTGAAGCTCCTCGTGTTTCACACTTTTTGCGATTACATCAGTAGTGCCTGAGTAATCCTGTCGTGTTAGGGAAGATGGTGCCGACAAGATGCGCAAGATGGCACCGACAGAGATGGTCGCCTCTCTTCTATTCCTTAGGACTTAGGACCTATGCAGTATTTAGTTTCTTTATGTATTATTTCTTACATTGTTTCCCTAGAAAATCTTAAGCGTTATTACATACAGCCGGGAAGAACTATTGGATATCAGTACGATGTCAACTTACCAACATTACGACTAGGAATACGACCACTCAGGGCATTGAATCTGATTCCAGAGGTCGACCCAAAACAACGTAGCGGCAGAAGAGGTAGACGGAGTGGCCTCCTGGTCAGACTTCGAAGGAGTGGCCTCCTGGTCAGACTTCGAAGGCGTGCACACCACCTATCGCTTCTGAGGATATTACTCGCCAATGTCCAGTCTCTAGATAACAAGTTAGATGAAATAAGGGCAACAGTTGCCTTCCAGAGAGACATCCGGGATTGTAAGATTCTCTGTTTCACGGAAACATGGCTCTCGGGATATGTTGTCGGAGTCGTTACAGCCACCGGGATTCTTTATGCGTCGCGCCAACAGAAATAAACATCTCTCTGGAAAGAGGAAGGGCAGGGGTGTACGCTTCCTGATTAACGACTCAAGGTGTAATTGTAACATACAGGAATTCAAGTCTTCGTTCAGCTGACCTACAATCAAATGCCGACCATATTACCTCCCAAGATAATTCTCGTCGGTTATTATCACAGCCGTGTATATCCCTCAAGCCGATGCCACGACGGCACTCAAGGAACTTCACTGGACTCTACGCAAACTGGAAACTATATATCACGTGGCTGCATTTATTGTAACTGGGGATTTTAACAAAGCAAATTTGAGAACAGGCTACCTAAATTCTATCAGCATAATGATTGTAGCACTCAAGCGGGCAATACATGATCACAGCTACTCTAACTTCTGTAATGCATACAAGGCCCTCCCTTTGGCAAATCTGACCACGACTACATTTTGATCCTACCGTCCAATAGTACTATCCAACGGAGGTTTGAACAATCCGATTCCACGCGTCAAGATTGTTTTGATCACGCGGAATGGGATATGTTCTGGGCAGCCTTAGAGAATAACATCAATTTATACGCTGACTCAGTGAGTGAGTTTATAGGGAAGTACATTGGAGATGCTGTACCCACTGCGACTATTAAAACCTACCCTAACTAGAAAAAGTGGATAGATGGCTGCATTAGCGCAAAACTGAAAGCACGAACCACTGCATTTAACCATGGAAAGATGACTGGGAATATGGCCAAATATAAACAGTGTAGTTATTCCCTCTGCAAGGCAATCAAACAAGCGAAATGTCGGTATAGGAACAAAGTGGAGTCACAATTCAATGGCTCAGACACGAGACGTATGTGGCAGCGTCTACAGGCAATTACGGACTACAAAAAGAAAACCAGCCATGGCACGGACACCGACGTCTTGATTTCAGACAAACTAAACACCATTGCCCGCTTTGAGGATAATACAGTGCCACCGACGGGGCCTAATACCAAGGACTGAGGGCCCACCCTCTCCTCCATGGCCGTCATTTAACCCTCGCAAGTCTGGCGGCCCAGACGGCATCCCTAGCCCACCCTCTCCTGCGCAGATCAGCTGGCTGCTGTCCCCACATGCTTCAAGATGGCCACCATTGTTTTTGGGTACAGAAAGGCAAAGATAAAAACTAAATGACTACTGCCCCGTAGCACTCACGTCTGTTATCATGAAGTGCTATGAGAGACTACTCAAGGATCATATCACCACCTTACCTGCCACCCTAGACCCACTTCAATTTGCATACCGGCCTAATAGGGCCACATACGATGCAATCGCCATCACACTGCCCTATCCCATCTGGACAAGAGGAATACCTATGTAAGAATTCTGTTCATTGACTACAACTCAGCAATCAACACCTTAGTACCCTCCAATGTTATCATTAAGGTTAGGGCCCTGGGGCTCAACCCCACCCTGTGCAATTGGGTCCTGGACTTTTTGATGGGACGCCCACCAGGTGGTGAAGGTAAGAAACTAAATGTCCACTTCTCTGATCCTCAACACTGGGGCCACACAAGGGTTCGTGCTCAGCCCCCTCCTGTACTCCCTGTTCACCCATGCATGCCTCCAACTCACCCATCAAGTTTGCAGATGACATAACAGTTGTGAGCTTGATTACCAACAACGTCGAGACAGGGAGGTGGTGAGGGGCCTGTGGTGTCAGGAAAACAATCTCTCACTCAACGTCCACAAAACAAAAGGAGATGATGGTGGACTTCAAGAAACAGCAGATGGAGCACCCCTCTATCCACATTATGGGACTGCAGTGGAAAGTTAGGTTCCTTGGTGTACACATCACGGACAAACTGAAATGGTCCACCTACAAAGACATTGTGGTGAAGAAGGCGCAACAGCCCCTCTTCAACCTCAGGAGGCTGAAGAAATTCAGATTGCACTTAAAAGCCTCAAACTTTTACAGATGCACAATTGAGAGCATCCTGTCGGACTGCACCGTCCTCAACCACAAGGCTCTCCAGGGGGTGGTGTGTTCTGCACAACGCACCCCCGGGGGCAAACTACCTGCCCTCCATGACACCTACAGCACCTGATGTCACAGGAAGGCCAAAAACATAATCAAGGACAACAACCACCCGAGCCACTGCCTGTTCACACCGCTACCATCCAGAAGGTGAGGTCAGTACAGGTGCATCAAAGCTGGGACCGAGAGACTGAAAAACAGCTTCTATCTCAAGGCCATCAGACTATTAAACAGCCATCACTGCAGAGGCTGCCTACATAGACTCAAAATCTAATGTTAACATATCTTGCATTACTCATCTCATATGTATATAATGTATTCTACACCATCTATTGCATCTTGCCTATGGTGCTCGGTCATTGCTCATCCATATATTTATATGAATATTCCTATTCCACCCATTTACCTTAGGTGTGTGTGTGTATTAGGTTGTTGGGGAATTGTCCGATTACTTGTTAAATATTACTGCACTGTTGGAACTAGAAGCACAAGCATTTTCTATACTCACAGTAACATCTGCTAACAATGTGTGTGTGACCAATAAAATTTGATTTGACGGTAATAGATCATGCTAAACGGTTAGCAGTCCTATGGAGTGACATGGTTTGTCTCTACGCTTAACCATTTCACTCCATCCAGCTTACCCGGTAATCACCAATAACCTAGACATGATATAGGCCTAACTCTAATATACACTACATGACCAAAAGTAGGTGAACACTCATTCCAAAATCATGGGCATTAATATGAAGTTGGTCCCCCCCCTTGCTGTATCACAACAGGCTGTGATTGGTAGTCCAATAGGGCGGCGCACAATTGGCCCAGCATCATCCGGGTTTGGCCAGTGTAGGCAGTCATTGTAAATAAGAATTTGTTCTTAACTGACTTGCCTAGTTAAATAAAGGTTACATTTATTTTCTGCTATAACAGCCTCCACCCTTCTGGGAAGGCATTCCACTAGACGTTGCAACATTGCTGCTGGGACTTGCTTCTATTCAACCACAAGGGCATTAGTGAGATCGGCACTGATGTTGGGCAATTAGGCCTGGTTTGTAGTCCGCGTTCCAATTCATCCCAAAGGTGTTAAGATGGGGTTGGGGTCAGGGCTCTGTACAGGCCAGTCAAATTCTTCCACACCGATCTTGACAAACCATTTCTATATGGACTTCGATTTGTGCACTGGGCATTGTCATGCTGAAACATGAAAGGGTTTCCCCAAACTGTTGCCACAAAGTTGGAGGCACAGAATCGTCTAGAATGTCCTTGTATGCTGTAACATTAAGATTTCCCTTCACTGGAACTAAGGGGCCTAGCCTGAACCATGAAAAACAGCCCCAGACCATTAATGCTTCTCCACCGAACTTTATAGTTGGCACTATACATTGGGGCAGGTAGCGTTCTCCGGGCATCCGCTAAACCCAGATTTGTACGTCGGACTGAGAGATGGTGAAGTGTGATTTATCACACCTGAGAAAGCGGTTTCACTGCTCCAGGGTCCAATGGTGGAGAGCTTTACACTACTCCAGCCGACGCTTGGCATAGCGCTCGGCCATGGAAACCGATTTCATGAAGCTCCTGTTAAACAGTTCTTGTGCTGACGTTGCTTCCAGAGGCAACAGAGGACAAACTTTTTACGGGCTACACGCTTCAGCGGTCCCATTCTATGAGCTTGTGTGGCCTACCACTTCGTAGCTGAGCCATTGTTGCTCCTAGATGTTTCCACTTCACAATAACAGCACTTACAGTTGACCTGAAAGTCAAGCCATTCTACGGTCAAAGTTTGTTTATGGAGATTTCATGGCTGTGTGCTCAATTATTATACACTGCTCAAAAAAATTAAGGGAACACTTAAAACAACACAATGTAACTCCAAGTCAATCACACTTCTGTGAAATCAAACTGTCCACTTAGGAAGCAACACTGATTGACAATAAATGTCACATGCTGTTGTGTAAATGGAATAGACAACAGGTGGAAATTATAGGCAATTAGCAAGACACCCGCAATAAAGGAGTGGTTCTGCAGGTGGTGACCCCAGACCACTTCTCAGTTCCTATGCTTCCTGGCTGATGTTTTGGTCACTTTTGAATGCTGGCGGTGCTTTCACTATAGTGGTAGCATGAGACGGAGTCTACAACCCACACAAGTGGCTCAGGTAGTGCAGCTCATCCAGGATGGCACATCAATGCGAGCTGTGGCAAGAAGGTTTGCTGTGTCTGTCAGCGTAGTGTCCAGAGCATGGAGGTGCTACCAAGAGACAGGCCAGCACATCAGGAGACGTGGAGGAGGCCGTAGGAGGGTAACAACCCAGCAACCTTGCTTTGCACACACACATCCCCACACACCAAACCAATCCAAGAGCTGGGATGCAACATGACAGTTACAGGTTTTAACTACGGTGCCTCAGGTTGGTTCCAAGAAAGCCTACTAAAATCTCTGAGGTGGGCGATGATCTCAAGTCAACAACAATATCTGTTGGCATTTCCTGCTGCGGCAGGATCAGGAAGAGACAGACTCGGAGGGAGGGAGGGAAAGTGATCGAGAGATGAGAGAGCTGCAACTCATACTCCTATCAGTTGGCAAATCTACAAAACATATCTTGTAAGAGGCAAATAAACCTCAGAATCCGGACAGACTTCCTCTGGGAAATGTGGCGGTTGTGTGTTCTCATGTACATGCATGTGTCTCTAAGAGCCATCACCACCAGAAGAGCGAGAATACACACAGTTTACTGTTGGGTTCTGTAGAAGCTCTAGAAGGTTCCCATTATTTTCCAACAGCTACCTAACTATTATTACTGAAGGATGAGTAGGTAGCTGCAGCATTTGGCCAGGAAGGATGAGAGAAGTGACATATGGTCAGGACCACAGAGAAATAACTGACACTCGAGTGGGTGTTACTAGCCCGAGGGACTTTGGTCCGAGAGAAGATGAACTGTGCTCAAAATCTTCTTGAATGATGTTAAATTCTAGAACTTTCTACCCAAATATAAAATAGAACGAGTCCTGAGCAGAGTGAGTCCAGTGCTCTGATCAGGTGTTACTTCAGAGGGAATTCCTTTGTTGTAATTTAGAGGGTGTGTGTGTGGGGGTGGGGGGGGCTTTAAACCAGAGAAACGAAGTAGACATTCATGATACCGATGTAGTTGTAAAATAATCGTCCAATGTCGGTGAACTGATAAATCGGTCGGGCTCTAACATTCACAACAGGTTCTCTTATCTAAGCTAAGATGATCCAAACCACAAAGGGGTCGAAATCACAGCCACCTTACGTGAGCTAGAGGAATATGGATATCTGAGCACTTCAGTTCAGGTTATAAGAGAAGAGGCAGCAAACCACAGCTACGTGCAGGTGGCTGCTTTACCAGACTGTGGTTGGGTCTGTGGTTGCATCCTCTAGGTAACATTCTTATAATCATTACCCAGCTGTATTAATAACAATACAAAACATTTACCATAGCAATACCAAGAGACTGAATACAAGCATGTGCTAAGAAAAGAGAAACACAAGGGGATCTTTAAGAGAGCTGAGGGAGAGAGACACGGTTTTAGGAAGGCGTCAGCATGCTTCAGCTCGGCTGGAGCCTATCCGAACTCGGCTAACCTCCCTAAAAAGACATGTGCTTAAAAAACACGTTTTTTGCCGAAGATATCTTAGTCGCACAATTTTGCATCTAACTAAGACGTTTGATGTATTCTTCAATGGGAAAAAAAACTGCATGAAAGTGAGTTGTCCCTCATTGAATGAAAGACTGGTCAACAATAGGGATTTTTCAATAATCACAGACAAAGGGCGTAGACTTCGGTTCAGATCTTCTGCTTGCCTCCAGAAGAAAAAAATGTAAGCGTACAGCTGAAAAAAAAACTCCAAGACATCAAAATGTCATCATAATATACAGTGCCTTCAGGAAAGTATTCAGATCCCTTGACTTTTTCCACGTTAGTCTAATTCTAAAACATTAAATAAATCCTCAGCAATCTACACAGAATACTCCATAACGACAAAGAAAAAAACAGGTTGAGAATTGTTTGCTAATTAAAAATAATATATTTACATAAGTATCCAGACCCTTTGTTATGAGACTCAAAATTGAGCTCAGGTGCATTCTGTTTCCATAGATCATCCTTGGTAAATTCAATTGATTGGACATGAATTAGAAAAGCAAACACCTGTCTATACAAGGTCCCACAATTGACAGTGCATGTCAGAGCAAAAACCAAGCCATGAGGTCGAAGGAATTGTCCATAGAGCTCCGAGACAGGATTTGGTCAAGGCTCAGATCAGGGGAAGGGTACCTCTTCCTAGAACTGGCCGAACTGAACAATCGTGGAAGGGCCATGGTCAGGGAGGGACCAAGAACCCGATGGTCACTGACAGAGCTCTAGAATTCCTCTGTGGAGATGGGAGAACTTCTCAGAAGGGCAACAATCTCAGCAGCACTCCACCAATCGGGCCTTTATTGTAGAGTGGCCAGGCAGAAGCCACTTCTCAGTAAAAGGTACAGGACAGCCCGCTTGGAGTTTGCCAAAAGGCACCTACAGACTCTCAGACCATGAGAAACAAGATTCTCTGGTAGGATGAAACCAAGACTGAACTCTGGCAGGAATGCCAAGTGTCACATCTGGATGAAACCTGGCACCATCCCTATGGTGAAGCATGGTAGTGGCAGCATCATGCTGTGGGGGTGTTTTTCAGTGGCAGGGACTGAGACTAGTCAGGATCGAGGCAAAGATGAATGGAGCAAAGTACAGAGAGATCTGATGAAAACCAGCCCCAGAGCGCTCAGGACCTCAAACTGGGGCGAAGGTTCACCTTTCAAAAGGACAATGCCCCTAAGCACACAGTGGCATCTCTGAATGTCCTCGAGTGGCCGGGCCAGAGCCCTGACCTGAACCCGATCAAACTGTAATCGCTGCCAAAGGTGCTTCGACAAAGTACTGAGTAAAGGGTCTGAATACTTATGTAAATGTGATATTTTAGTTTTTTTTCATACATTTGCAAAAATGTCTAAAAACCTGTTTTTGCTTCTTCATTATGGGGTATTGTGTGTAGATTGATGAAGGGGGGGAAACGATGTAATACATTTTAGAATATGGCTGTAACCCAACAAAATGTGAATAAAGTCAGGGGTCCGAATACTTTCTGAAGGCACTGTATGCACAAGCTATAAAGAAGCATGCGCTAGGAAGCATGCGGATGCCTTAAGGAGAGGGTTGGAACATCACACCACAGATGTGAGGAGAGAGCGTAGTCGATGGGATAACTAAAGGAACGTTACAGCTGCCTGTGATTTAAGGGGCTAAGACCTTCTCTAGGGGAGAAAACAGATGATAAACCACCACCACTAACTTTTCCCCCCCTCACTGTCTTTTGCAGTGTGTGTTTGATATTTTAAACTAGGCAGCATTTCTCATTGTCAGGCTGGACAGCCCAGCTGCTCATTGGATCTCTGCTCTACTCTGCAGCAAGCTGACAAAGGGAAGGACATCCTCTGGATCCAAACGAGTGGAAATCAACATTTCAAAAAGGTATTAAATAAATAAACATCCAGCCCGAGAGGTTAGGGCTTATTTTTTCCCTAGAACTCCCGTACGGACTTGGGAGAGGTGAAGGTTGAGAGCCATGCGTCCTCCGAAACACAACCCTACTGCTTCTTGACACAATTCCCCCCAAAAACTGTAAGCCAGCCACAATGTGTTGGAGGAAACACTGTGTACCTGGCAACTGTCAGCGTGCACTGCGCCGGGCCGCCACAGGAGTCGCTAGTGCGCGATGGGACAAAGGACATCCCTTCCGGCCAAACCCTCCCCTAACCCGGACGACGCTGGGCCAATTGTGTACCACCCCATGGGTCTCCCAGTCGCGGCCGGCTGCGACAGCCTGGACTCGAACCAGGATCTCCAGTGGAACAGCGATGCAGTGTCTTAGACCACTGCTCCGCTCAGGAGGCCAGTGTTAGGGCGCTTGACGCTCGTGCTGCTTCTCTTCAAGTAAGAGGATGTTTACTAGTTACACAGCTATATTTAGTACAGGAGCAGCCATTTATTTGATTCATACTTGATATTCTGGCAGACATTTTGTAAGAAATTCAACACAGGAGCAGATTGACCCGGGGCCAACTATGGACTGTACTGTTCTGTCCAAATCCCACAGCTTAAACCTAAACCTGAAGGTAGCCAGCGCTCTATGAACCCCAACTTAAAGGTGCATTTTACAACATTTACAGTACATGTTGAGCTCATCGACCATTGCATGCATAGATCCAAATATGAAGCGTGCTTACATTTCTTCAGCCCCATCCTTCAGCTTGAATCCAAAAATCTTTTGAATTTTTCATTTAAAGACCCTTGCTCCCTTTGGTCTCAAAGTAGACTTTGATCTGAAGCCATTCTTGTGATTATGCTATTGTAAATGTTTGTAGGCTTATGTAGCCAAATTGTATCTATAATCGTACGCTATCCATTTGTTTTTTGTATGCTATTTTAATATATGACAATTAACCAATCATATCAGGCTACACCTGGCCATGATTACAGACACCTGTGTGTCTTTTGACACTATATAAATATGTCATTATGTGTTTGTCATTATACACTGATGAAGACAGCTTGTCTGTCGAAACGTTGGACATAAATATTTTTACATCTGAGCTCCTAGAGCGTGAGGCTCTCCTTCATTTCTTTTTAAGTGTTCCACTCCGTTAGCCAGCACCTCGCCTAAATAGGTATGCGTTTCTTTCACCTCTAGGTGGTCTGAATCGGACAGCAATTTGTACTATAGGTAAAACTAGCCATATTGTGTGTCCAGTCCCAGCGAACAGAATTACATCATAACATTTAATCACAGGGTTGCATAGGATGGATGCACTGCACTGGGAGGCCCAGACATGCTTGGGATGCACTGTTTTAGGCCTTTTGGGAGCCCTTCAATAGGATGTGACCCCTGTCAGGAGCCCAGGGCCCCTCTTCATATTACAGTTATGGCTTGTTCCCTCCACATTATGCCCTGTTATGTAACTGTACCTTGCTGATATTATGAGCCAATTCCACCTTGGCCACGGGAGAACATGTCTGTCCTACTAAAACACCATAATGTTGATCATAAACACAAAATAAAAGTAAAATGGCGCACGTAATGGTAGGCCATTATAGAGCCCTATACCAACGACCATTAATAGTGTGTGTGTGTGGGGGGGGGGTGGATGAGCTAATGGGGAAAGTAAGAGTCACACCTCTGGTATTGTTCTCCTCCCTACTTTACTAGCTAGCACTGTGTCGCGGGGTGGGCTAGCCGCTAGGGTAATGCAGCATAACTCATTAACACACTCAGTTTGCAACACCTCTCCTACCCTAGTCCCCCCCACATCTTCCTGTGTATGTGTCGTTAACAGGTAGTAGGTTGGTGAGAGGACGTGGTGTTGATGGATGAATATCTCCATTAGTCATAGCAGGGGGCAGGTCGCTGCTTTTCCTTTTCTGCTGCCAGCCAGCCAGCTGTCCCGCCCCCCCCCCCCCCCCATCTACACCCTGGCTGCATCCCAAATTATACTCTATTAGTTAAATGGTGCACTATTTTTAGTTAAATGGTGCACTATTTTTAAACCAAGGCCCACAGGGCTCTGGCCAAAAGCAGTGCACTATATAGGGAATAGGATGCCATTTAGTACACACACATATTTAAGGATTGAGGATTTAAGGACAACCCACAGCCACACGGTTAATAGAGTGCGTCTTTACTGGACTAGTGGGCAATAAGGCCTCAAGGCTGGAGGAATCCACACACTCCCAAGGAAACAATTCAAGGGTGAAAATTCGTAGAAAATCCTGAGGTTTAACATGCCGTTTTCACTACGCGTACATTACCTGACGGGGATCTGATTGATGCCCCTGGTCTGTGTGATACTTACTTTGTATCCCAAAGAACAGAAAAGACTCCGAGATGACTGACAAGAGGAGCCTCCTGGGATACCCATCACTAACTAAAGGATTAAAGCTTACTATTCGCTCTGGGCAGACGCAAGACTCGGTGCTGCAATGTCAATTCCGTCACAAAAGGGGCGGATCCTTGTAATACGCTCTGGCATTCAACATACTTTTTTACTACCTGACAATTGAGACACGCTGTATCATTCCTTCTGCAGCCATGGGGGCAGTGTTGTTGCTTGGTTCCTTGATCCGGTCTACAGGCTATTCATCAAAGCATTGATAACCCAATATAATCTCAGCGACTGTTCTAACAGTAAACAAAACAAACAGGCTAGCTGGCTAGCCAGCCAGCCATGTGCTTTTTCTCCATGACCAAAACATGATCTATTTTTAGCTGCTATCAGAAAGAAGACATAAACAACATATCAAACTGGGATAAATGTTTTAGGTTACACCAGCAGGTATAAGAATATTTGCCAGGGCAGACTTTTTTTTTATAGCTATGATCAGATTTTTTCACATGGAGATGTGGGAAGCTAAAACGGCTACTAGATAGCCTCGTTAAAAAACATAAGCTAAGGACGATTAGCCAGGCTGCTACTAGCAAGGGAAGGTGACTTTTCCTTGCATTCACAAAATACCCAAATAGAGATAACGTTGGCATCGCCCCCTTGTGAATGGGAGTGGGACCGGCAAGGATATCAGGTTACCAAAAGGTGTCCACTACTCCCCAAAAAATCCCATTCCACCCATGTGCACACGCATAGATGAAGCTTGTGGTAAGTAACCTAAAGGACAATCTCAGGAGTGATATGGGCCGCGGGAGACTCACTGTCATGTTGATGCTATTTGCGAAGAACAAGTACCTTCACATTAGAAGGGTAAGTAAGGGGGCTGGTGGACTTGTAGACTGAAGTTGTGGGGTCAGAGAGCACAGCAGGTTATGAGTGTAGAAGATCAACTTTCTATGACTAAGTGGAAATGGGTGACAGCCAAAGACTGGACGAGGCAAATGTGTGCCATCAAAACCAGCACCATCCCCTTCCCACACAAAGTATGTCTGTGTCCAGCTGATAAACGGCATTCCCAAAATGTGGAATCAACTGGAATTACAGCACAAAGAATTAGGCCGGGGGAAATGAAAAATCTCTGCTTTGGCACTGCGTAGCTCAGCAGGAATTTACAAGGCGAGTGATGTCATGTTCATAAACCCATTAAGTCGATTTCATACATGCGGGATAAATCCATCACGAGAGTGGCGAGGCCCGCGAAAAAGGCGGAAACAGAACGGTCACATGGACAGAATGCCTGAGTGCTGACAGGATTCTGACAAGACTTTTGATGAGATTACAAATCTTTGTGTTGAAATTAGAACTTTGGTTGCTGGAACAATCTGATGAGACAATTAATTAATGTCAATGGAATGGACCGTGCTGTTAATAGGAGAACTGAGGTCCAATTTGGGCACATTTAACATCAGTTTCCCAGACCCATATTAAGCTCAATTCTGGACCCCCCCAAAAAAGCACTTTCAATGGAGAATCTCTTAGCATTAGAGTCATTCATACCTCACAGAGTTGGCCTTCCTGCCCTCAGCCTTCATGAAGACCCTGATGTGATCAAATGGGCTGTGGACATACATCTTCAACCTGAAAGACATAAATGAAAATGGGTCAGGGTTCGAGAAGGTATCAAAATCAGCTTTTATATAGACACACACCTACAGTAACACAGGGCTGTGGATAGTGTTTAGAAGTGCACACATTTCCACTTATTTTCTGAAGAGGGGTCAACGAGGCGTCACAAAACAAAGACTACAATGACTGAGCGCGACTGGGACTCTCTCCGCTACAGACTGGGACTCTCTCTGCTACAGGTGACTAACATGCTGCCTGAGCCTCCTATACACAGTCTACACTGGGAACCAATGAGGCCAGACTAAGCAAAGGTCCTTAGCCAGCGCGCGGCGAGAGTGCGGGGTCGAGGGGAGAGCATTGGGTTAAAAATCTTTTTTAAAGGGAAAGATGGAGAGTTAGAGACAGAGGTGAGAAGTAGTATACTGTCTAGAGGTCGACCGATTAAATAGGGCTGATTTCAAGATTTTATAACAATCGGAAATCGGTATTTTTGGACACTGATTTGGCCTATTGCTTTATACACCTTTATTTAATCTTTATTTAACTAGGCAAGTCCGTTAAGAACACATTCTTATTTTCAATGACGGCCTAGGAACGGTGGGTTAACTGCCTCGTTCAGGGGCAGAACGACAGATTTTCACCTTGTCAGCTTGGGGGATTCAATCTTGCAACCTTACAGTTAACTAGTCCAACGCTCTAACCACCTGCCTCTCATTGCACTCCACGAGGAGCCTGCCTGTTACGGGAATGCAGTAAGCCAAGATAATGCTAGCTAGCAACTTAAACTTCTTATAAAAAACAATCAATCATAATCACTAGTTAACTACACATGGTTGATGATATTACTAGTTTATCTAGCGTGTCCTGTGTTGCATATAATCGATGCGGTGCGTATCGTTGCTCCAATGTGTACCTAACCATAAACATCAATGCCTTTCTTAAAATCAATACACAGAAGTATATATTTTTAAACCTGCATATTTAGCTAAAAGAAATCCAGGTTAGCAGGCAATATTAACCAGGTGAAATTGTGTCACTTCTCTTGCGTTCATTGCACGCAGAGTCAGTGTATATGCAACAGTTTGGGCCGCCTAATTTGCCAGAATTTTATGTAATTATGACATAACATTGAAGGTTGTGCAATGTAACAGGAATATTTAGACTAATGGATGCCACCCCTTAGATAAAATATGGAACGGTTCCGTATTTCACTGAAAGAATAAAAGTCTTTGTTTTCGAGATGATAGTTTCCGGATTCGACCATATTAATGACCTAAGGCTCGTATTTGTGTGTTATTATGTTATAACTAAATCTGATTTGATAGAGCAGTCTGACTGAGCGGTGGTAGGCAGCAGCAGGCTCGTAAGCATTCATTCAAACAGCACTTTCGTGCGTTTTGCCAGCAGCTCTTCGTTGTGCGTCAAGCATTGCGCTGTTTATGCCTATCAACTCCCGAGATTAGGCTGGTGTAACCGATGCGAAATGGCTAGCTAGTTAGCAGGGTGCGCCCTAATAGCGTTTCAAACGTCACTCGCTCAGACTTGGAGTGGTTGTTCCCCTTGCTCTGCATGGGTAACGCTGCTTCGAGGATGGCTGTTGTCGTTGTGTTCCTCGTTCGAGCCCAGGGAGGAGCGAGGAGGGGGACGGAAGCTATACTGTTACACTGGCAATACTAAAGTGCCTATAAGAACATACAATAGTCAAAGGTTAATGAAATACAAATGGTAGAGAGAAATAGTCCTATAATAACTACAACCTAAAACTTCCTACCTGGGAATATTGAAGACTCATGTTAAAAAGGGACCACCAGCTTTCATTTTGTTCTCATGTTCCGAGCATGGAATTTCAACATTAGCTTTCTTACATAGCACATATCGCACTTTTACTTTCTACTCCAACACTTTGTTTTTGCATTATTTAAACCAAATTGAACAGGTTTCATTTTTTATTTGCGGCTAAATTGATTTTATTGATATATTATATTAAGTTAAAATAAGTGTTCATTCAGTATTGTTGTAATTGTCATTATTACAAAAAATATATATATATTTTTTTAAATCGGCCGATCAATCATTGTGTTTAGTTTATTATGTCGTTCAGTCGTCCCTTTTGCACAACATTCCTACTGTGGAGACAAGTGTTAAAGCTCTCACTTCATTCCTTATAAAGTCACTGTACTGTGAGCCTAGACCAAGCAGTGTGTCATCCATCGTACCAGTCAGGCCAGGGAAGGAAGGCAACACACAGCTGGGAGGTGTCGGGGGCCAACAGTGACGTAGTGGTCTACACGGTCTGTATTCTATTTACTAACGAGCCAACCACCAGACAAGATTGATGGCATTCTGCTTCTTTGAGCAAACAAAAAAAATTCTAGAGAATCCAGACAGTTATGGAATCGATGTGCATGATGCCAGTTAACCACAAGGAGCGTTGCCACATCATTGGCACGGAGGAATTGCTTGCGATGCCAGACTTTGTATTTGTTTCCAACCAGCGCGAGGATGATTTGCGATCAAGTATTGTATGGAAAGGGATGTCATTGTCCCCAGTGAGTGTCTCCATTTTAAATGGCATATAGCTCATCGCATAATTTACAATTTCACTCTCCATCATAATAATGTTAGCATTTTCCCCCTGCTGATAGGCACATTCTTATTGAATATACATAGATACACCATAATTACAAAAGTGTGTGGACAACCCTCAAATTAATGGATTTGGCTATTTCAGCAACATCCTTGCTGACAGGTGTATAAAAATCGAGCTCACTGCCATGCAATCTCCATAGACAAACATTGGCAGTAGAATGGCCTTACTGAAGTGCTCAGTGACTTTCAACGTGGCACCGTCATAGGATGCCACCTTTCCAACAAGTCAGTTCGTCAAATTTCTGCCCTGCTAGAGTTGCCCCGGTCAACTGTGTTGTTATTGTAAAGTGGAAACGTTGTTGCTCTTAGACGTCTCAGCCGCGAAGTGGTAGGCCACACAAGCGCACAGAACGGTACCACCGAGTGCTAAAGCATTCAGCAGTAAAAATCATCTGTGCTCGGTTGCAACACTCAACACAGAGTTGCAAACTACCACCGGAAGCAACGTCAGCACAAGAACTGTTAGTCTGGAGCTTCATGAAATGTGTTTCCATGGCCGAACAGCCGCACACAAGCCTAAGAACTTGATTGGCCTGCAGAGCCCTGACCTCAACCCCATTGAACACCTTTGGGATGAATTGGAACGCAGACTGTGAGCCAGGCCAAATCCCCCAACATCAGTGCCCGACTCTTCCCAGAAGAGTGGAGGCTGTTATAACAAGGAAGAGGGGAACAACTCCATAATAACGCCCATGATTTTGGAACGAGAAGTTTGACGAGCAGGTGTCCACATACACTACATGGCCAAAAGTATTTCATTTGGCAGACGAGGAAATGCTTTAAACTGCACACTCGATGTACTGAGGTACTACTGAGCTACTCACAGCTAAAATAAGTCCTTGGGGTTTGATCTACTAAATCCAATTTCATAATGTTTGAGGGCACAAAACCACAAGAAATCTACAGCAACATCATGAAATAAAATACACATTTCCTTCAGCATACTTCTCACAGGGGAAAACCCTCCAACATAAATGCAATTATACACGCTCAACGTTATGCAGCCTGCAAGACAAATAGTCAAACGATAGTTTGAACTGGACTGGGGAACAGTAACAGAGGTTTAATGAAATCACCATGGGTGTTTAATCATTTCTATATTTGTCCTTTAATACAGTATGAGCCCTGTCGTACAGGGCTCCTTTATGGCAGACAGACTTAAATTTACAGCTGGTCTGCCTGCACTAGGAGACAATCCCAAAACATTTGCATGTTATAGCAACTGTATAAATATTTACCGTGATACAGAGAGCAAGGTTGTCCCCATTGATAATGAAGACAACTTTAAGAAAATGTGATGACTTCTTGTCTTCAAGGACAAAATGTAGACACTGTAAATGAAATTGCAGCTTTTGTATCCCACACTGGCGATGTTTCACTTTCAGTCTGTTAGTGATCTATATTACAACAGCAGTTACATGTAATTCGCTGAAATATAATTAGCTGTGTGTGCCCCACTCCTGTTGACTGGAACGTGAGAATGCAATGTCCTTAACACACTGCATGTGGTGTCAAGCAGTCAGGCCGTGTGTGTGTTGTAATGACATTTGTTTAGCCATTTCAGGAGAAAACAGCAGGCAAGACAACAGAAAAAGTAGGTCATCCAAACTGGCCATCTAACTGGTGTTGATTTCAGACTCCATTACCACATTGTTAACTTTCTATTCCTGCTGTTGAGTAGACTACAGTGACCGACCAAAAACCACAACCTAATTTAATTTCTATATCTTAAAATCTCTAATGAAACACAGCTAGACCATTCTGTTGTTTGCATGTAGATTCCAGCTAGATTAGGGCCCTGGCTACAGCTCAGAGACATTCCTCTCTCTGGACCAGTCTATCTTGGTTTGCTCTGTTTCTAGCTTTCTGTTATCTAGCTTGCAAGACCACTTGATGGATTTTCAGCCATAGCCAACTATTGAACACCTGGAGGACAGGTGAGGCAGTCGTTAGGCAGGCTCTGTTAGGGAGGAAAGATAGAGCCAAACAACCAAACCGGGCAATCAGATCAGGAAGGCGTTGATACTACTAGCTATTCAAATACTCTCCAAGAGCAGTAGCTCAACCAGTAGCCAACCTTTTGTTTGGATTGTTTTGACATTTGTTTAATTCGATTAGTAGATTATACAAGAGTGGCGTGTTCTTACTTTTGTCGTCTCA